>NC_141049.1:15791430-15893930 GCF_041138505.1 Cibotium barometz | reverse complement strand
CCTTGAGCTTCAAACTTGATTCAAGAGAGGTCACATCAATGAGAGAACTGTAAAATAGTGTTAACAATGCTTCTTCAAGAGAGGTAAAGTGCCCTTGTACTTCTAGTCTATCTGACATCAAAACATTACCAATAAATAATTTTCTACATGTCTATACAAATCCAAATGTTTGGAGAACATGGATTCCAAATGTTTGTTCTCATCTTTGTTGCATTGCTAAAGAATAATGTTTTTCGGAGTGTGGTGCATGGTTAGTTCAAGGATTAAAAGACTTGTTAAGGTGTTGAGTGGCATTGTGCATATGATGTCTTCATGAAGTTGGCTCTTCTTTGCTGCATCGATCCACCACCAACCCTAGCCCTTGCTAAACTCCTCAATTCTTTACCGAGAAGTCCTCAATTCAATTATGTGAAAAAGAATACTCATGACCATTATTGGGTGGAATTTCTGGTTCAAGATGTTTCTTTTGCCTTCTGACAGCGTTTCTTTGAGAGATTTAAGCAGATTGTTTTTTTTTCACAAGCTTCATTTACCATGAAAGAATCTTCTCTTTGTGTTGAAGAGAGTTTTGCAGATGAACATGCCATCTATTCCTAGTGTATTCTTTTTATTCCCTTTCATCCTAGGCTCCCCTTAAAATTCATGACTTCTACAAGAACCTTGTAGTACCTATTTGTCTATCAAATTATTTAATTTTGGGGCACTTGAAAGAATGTTTGCATTTAAGGTTCAAACTATTTGCATGATCAATTATGCTTGCATATGCTCCCAAATCATGTTAGTATTTAAACATGGTAAAATTTTTAAATTGCTTTGTAAAACATATAATATTTGTAATCAATGCGCGCGCACGTGGAGGGAACAACTCCAATGGATGCATCTAGCCTCAGAATTAAAAATTGATGGTACACGAGAGTGAGATGGTGGATGTTAGCACATAGCGAGCTTTGTGTTTATCCATGCATATAATGCTACCTTTACAACACCCTGAAAAACTTCGATACCAATTATGGACACAAGCCTATGCTAGGGTTAGGGTTTGGCAGCACACTATGGTGGATGGAAAACCTCCATGGTGGCACAGATAGAGAGAGAGAGAGAGAGAGAGAGAGAACGTAGCTTGTAACAAAGCTTAAAAGGTGTCATGTAACTTGGGTCCATGGCCAAGAGAATTGGGAGAATGGGAAAAGGACTCTGCCCATGACTCTGCCCATGGACACATTAAAGTGTAATGTGAAAAGTAGAGCCTTGTATATAAGTCAACATAACCCTAGTTTGGTACTAATCACTTGACTAATTGAAAATTACCATTTCTCTCTCTAAACCTAGGCTAATCGCTCTAAGCTAGGCTAATCGAAGGCTAATCTAGTTGTAGCTTTTTTTCATTGGTATCAAAGCTTAGTTCTTGATCCATCTTCATCTTCCTTTCAAGAAAAAATGTGGGATTCTCAAGTTTCTTGATTTTTTTAAATATTTTCTTGAGAAAATTAGTGCAATCATGGAAAATATTTAAAGTTTGATAACAAAAATCATGGCAATGGGTGATCTTGAGTGATGGCCATGGTTTTAGGACATGATTTGGTCTCAATTTTGAGGAAGTTGGACCAATTTTTGACAGTCGAACATGGTTTGGTCAAGGTTTAACGTGTAAAGGGCGTATGCAACCAGGGTATTATGCAAGCCGACAACTCACTGATGCCGAGAAGAGGTATGGTGAAATGAAGAAAGGTGGTTTGTCTCTTGTTTTTGCAGTAAAGAAGTTCAGGCCATACTTGTTACCTCGTCCTTTTTTATTCCTCACATCTCAACCTTCTTTACAATTCTTGGTCCGCAAACCCAATCCTGCAGGAGGAAAGTTTGCAAAGTGAATTTGTGAGCTTCAAGAATTCTCTTTCACTTTTATTATAGAAAACACCGCTAGGGCCTCTCTTGCAGATTTGCTTACCACGAAGGAAGAGGAAGAAGGAACATGAACAAAGGAAGAAGTATATGAAGATTTGGAGACACCACCGCTTTCACTATGCATTTTGATGGAACCTTTAGTCCTTCAAGGCAATGTGGGACTGGGGAGGATAGTTTTATTTGATCCAGAAGGAAAAGAGAGGTATAGACCAAGGGTAGGAAATTTTCAAAGGTTATATCAAATAATGTGGCCGAGTACAATGCATTAATTTGGGGATTAGAAGATTGCATAAAAGATGGAATTAAAGAGGTAGAGATTAAAGGAGATTCACAATTGGTCATCCGACAAATGAAAGGAGAATATAAGACAAGGAGTCCTAATCTCCAAGAATTGTATAAAAGGGCAATGGAGTTAAAAGAAGCTTTTGAGTTTTGTAAATTTATGTATGTTAATAGGAAGGATAATCAAAAGGCTAATGAATTGGCTACTAAAACTTTGGCTTCTTTCAAAGTAGCTAATCTTGCATTAATGGATAGAGGTTGGCCTGAGCTCCAAGATGTTCAACACTATTTAGATACAAGATACTTCCCTCCTGGATGGAATCCTCAACAGAAGCAAAGGCTTACAAGGAAAGCTCATCCTTACCCAATTCTAGGGGATGTTCTTTACAAGCAGGTAAGGATAAGATTCTTAGGAGGGTAGTGAGCCTAGAAGAATCTAAAAGGATTATGGAATTATGTCATGAATGTTCAGGTCACTTTGCCTCAGAGCACAACTCCAAGGATCCTTAACACAGGTTATTATTAGCCTCGACTCAGCAAAGATGTCTATGAGTGGTGCAGAAGCTGTAAAGTATGCCAGGCATATGGGCATAAGCAATTGGTTCCCGGACCCTTAAACCCTATCCCAGCATATGGTCCATTTGAAAGGTGGGGATTAGATTTTGTGGGCCCACTTCCTCGTTCCTCACATGGGAAGTATTACATATTGGTAGCCACAGATTATGCGATTTGGGTGTCCATTAGAAATCCTTACGGATGGGGGGAGGTCTTTCAAGAATGACTTGATTGAAGCTTTGGTGCAGAAATTAAAAATAAAGCATGCTATGTCAACTCCCTATTATCCCCAATGTAATGGTTTAGTAGAAAAAACTAATGGACTGCTTTGTGGATCTTTATCCAAGCTAGTGGATACTATGAATAGAAAGTGGGATAATCATTTGCCAGAGGTCCTATGGGCCTATAGGACAACTCACAAGCTCTCTCTTGGTTTCACACCTTTTCAGTTAGTTTATGGAATGGAGGCTATTTTGCCAATAGAATTGGAAATCTTAAGCCTTCGCACATCTTTTGCACGCTTGAACAAATGAAGAAGAAACACATGCCCAACGCCTAGTACAACTGGAGACCTTGGATGATGTTGAGATATCAAGCTCATCTAGTGAGGCAGTGGACACTGATGACCCGCCTGGGGGATAGGCCCCACACTTACATCACTGGCATGGTTGGTGAGATCATGGGTGATATGCGGCCAATCGGATGACAGGCTGTGTGATAGCCATTCTAGAGACTGGCATAGTTATAGCGCCAGCTCATTTAGTTGGGTTCATACTATAGAGAACCCTAGTATGCATTTGGTTGAGTACCTTTCATATTGTGTGTACTCTTATCTTTGTATATGGTGTGTTGAGTGTTGAGTGAAGAAGAAGATTTTCAGCCTCTCACCTTGTGTGTTCTCTTTTAGGGTTTTGTGAGTGTGTGTGTGCTTGCAAGAGCTCAAGCTCTCTTCTCCCTTGCATCTTTTCATGGTATCAGAGCCTGGTTCATGCTAAGGGCTGAGCTGCAAGCAAGAGAAGCACAGGAAGCGGTACGAGGGTAAGAGCTTCAACTACTCTTTCCTATTTGTGTTGGCAACTACACCCTTGTCGGGAGCTTTACGGGAGGCACCAGCAAATGATCTCTGATTGAGGAGCTTTCTTCGCGGAAGTAAAGCTATAGGGAAACTATTCTGTCCTATTGGACGATATTTTTTGGGCCGAAAACGCGTTTCGGGTGCGTGAGGACCTCCGTTTTTCAGAAAGCAGGCGATTTCAAGCATTGCGGGTAAGTCATCGATTCTCCGCAGAACTCTGTTTTAAGAACTGTAAGAAGACAGATTGGTTATGCAGACATTGTGTGTGCTGCAAGGAGGTCAACAATTGTCATTGGGTGTATGTATGCACATTGAGGTCACTGGTTGTGACATTTGAGTGTAGTACAGTACCGCTGCAAAAAATACAGCAGTTTGTGCAAGACAAACCAGAGTGCTGTTTCTCATAAATTTGTGTGTCTGGCAAGATGTCAAATGATGGCATAAACCAGATTGTTGCTGAGAAGCTTGATAAGAATAACTTCCATGCTTGGAGGTTCAGATTGACGAATTTCCTGATGGGAAAGGGTTACTGGGACTATATAGAAGGTGAGCATGAAGAGGCACCGGAGATACCAGAGATCAATCCGACTACTGCAGATGTGAAAGAGTTCAAGGATTGGAACCAAGGCGCTAGAAAAGCTATGTATTGGCTCTCTATCAGTATACAGGACACCATGACTGGGCACATACAGGTTGCCAAGTCTCCTAAGGAGGCATGGGACACCTTGGTAAAACTCTATAAAACGAATACCAAGGCACGAAAGATACACTTGAAGAATGAACTTCATACTGTGGAGAAAAAGAGTATGTCAAGGTTAGTACAAACATAGAAGGGTGTAGGCAAGCTCACCACCCAACCATGGTTCGAGTGTGCAGACCTCCCCTGAGCAAGGGGCTAGGAACAAAGTGATGGAGGAGTGTCACACACTTGTGTATGTAAGGTATAGTGGTATTTTGTCAACTGTGTAGGTTGTTGGCCGAATATTGAGGGGATTTTTCAAAGCCGTCCTATGGTAATGATGCAATTTGGACCATCATTGATAGTTCGAATATTCTTGTTAGGTTTTTAAGCATCATGATATGCCTTAGTCTATTGTCGAAGACGTGGACCCAAGGACTATGAGTTTTTTGGAAGGCTCTCTTTGATGATATGGATAGTAAGATGAAGTTTTCTTCAGTCTATTATATCTTCATATGGATGGGAAAAGTGATCATGCAAATCAACATTTCTCAACGTGCTGGGATTTTAATCAGAAATTCCCCAATGCCTTGCTGCAAAAACAGGAATGACCATACCTGGAATGTGTGGGAGCCTAGGAGGACACCATATTCATCCATAAGTATGGGACGTTGGGCACCAAATGTGTAGTAGTGTGCAAGTATTGTGGAATTTGTGTGTATCTTTTAGAACTTCCTAGTAGTTTTTGAATAAATAAATAAGTAAATAAAAATAAAAAATAAAAAATATAAATATATTTATAATAAAGAGTTCTCGAAACTTGCTGTTTTTTTTAGTGATGGACGAAACCTCTCAAAAAAGAACCTTCAAAACCTTGAAATGTTTCTTGTGATTATGCCCCCACTTGCCGCGGAGGTATGCATGATGGAGCGGATGGACTCAGCTGGAGGGGTGAGAGTACCATTGATGGTCTCACTACTGTCATTGATGATCTCCCATGTCGAGCTGGTGCTTGGAGACCAGGGCTCTGCTGCATGTTTTGTGAAAAATCTATTTGTTGACGTGCAGTCTTTTTCCAGTTGTTATTTATCGATTTCGATAGTCAAAATTATTGGTGGTCAGATGGGACAGTAAAATACCTTTTAGAATATTTTTATGGCCTATTTTTAAGTGTATCTTTTTAGTGCCATAATCTTAATGTTATGTCTTTGAAGACCAGTATGGAGTTGTTTCTTTTGACTTCTTTGTATGACATGCAGGTGAAATGGCATAATGGTCATGACATATGAAAGACTAGAGAGCACAGTGGCAAGATGGGCTCCTTATTTTCACTTGTCGCAAAACAGTTTTATTTGATGTTCCATGTTTTGTTTCTCTTGTGACATTGGTTTGGGAGTCTTTGCTGAGCTTCATGGTTCATGTGATACATCCTTGGTGTTTTGCTTCAATGTTTACCTCACTCTATGGGGAGGAATTGGCTCTCTTAGCATGAAGATCCTTGTGCTGCCATTTTAGGATGATGTGGTAAAGTACTTTTTACTTATCCATTTCTTCTCCATTTTGAAGTAAGGAGAGTTAAATGTTATTTTACTCATGGGCTCTTGCTTGAATGGTTATTTCACCTCATTCGAACCATGGTGTATACTTTCTCTCTCATAGACATGCATACACAAATTTTTCATTTCTTCTTCAAAGTTAATTATAAATTTACTGTGATGCACGTGTACACACGTCCAACCACACACACACACACACACACACACCCCCTCGCTCTCCATTTCTTAACTAGAGCTTATTATAATTTTACTTGTGGACTCTTTCTTGAGTGGTTATTTCACCTCATTCAAATCGTGACAGCTATTGACACACTTTTTTAGTGAAATCGCTGTTTGATTAGAAGAGTCAATGTACATTCGTAGTTGTCCCAGAGTGGGGCAACACACATTGGCAGTCCTATCACAATTTCTTTAGTCTGCAGCATAGACTTCATTCTCCGCACATTTACATGTCCAATTCTTTTATGTCAAATGTCTGTGTCTGCAACAATTCCTGAACCATTTGCAAACATCGCAGCACTCACTTCAGGCATGTTTATATTCAATGTAAACATTCTGTCCACTCTGTTGACTTTTGCAACCAACCTGCACTTGTCTTTAAAGTCTTCAACATAACAACCATGAGGATTAAACCGAACCTGCAAACCCTGCTCAATCATCTGGCCAACTGAAACCAGATTCTTTGTTATGTTCGAAACATGAAGTACATCTGCAAGGTACTTCACTTTGCCATCATGCATAGACAATGACACATCTCCAACATGGGCAATTGGATGAGAAGTGTCATCCTTCGTTTTCACAAAACTTGGTCTTTCAAGGTTTTTCATCTCCTTGAACCACTCCCCATGACTTGTCATGTGGTTCGAAGCACCTGAATCAACGTACCAAGAATCATCTTTATGTGTTGCTTCAACATTTTCAGACATGGCATTAACAACATGCTGCATAACAAACAACCTTTCATTATGCTCATTGTTTCTGCTCGAGGATGCATAGTTGTTTTGTTGCAATTTTTCATTTTGCATGTCAGCCTGCTTCTTATAACAATCTGCCTGCACATGTCCAGGTTTACCATAATAAAAGCATCCACATGTATCATTATACATTTCCATGACCTCTTTGACTTTCCGTGCCTCTGAATTGGCCTCTTCCACCTGCGTGTTATTGTTGTTGTGAATTCTGGGATTGTTGTTGTTGCTGTTGCTGGCCATAATTCTGATTACTTGTTCGGCCACCTCCTTGGCCGTGTCCACGGCCTCCTCTACCTCGTCCTCTTTCTGAACTTGTGTAGAAGGTCTGTTGCTTTGAACTGTTTTTGTTTTGTGAAGGTTGTTGGTCTTCACCCAAGCTCTTCTCTTCTATAATCAACATAGACACCAAATCTGTGAAATTGGAAATTTTTTCCCGAGTCTGAATAGACGTCTTGAACGCCTTGTATTGTGGCCCGAGACTTCCACCTTATCATCATCATCTACTGAAACGCCAATAGATGTTGAGCATGTGTTTTAGGGATGATCCTTGGGGGATCTTACAGTTGGTATCAGACTTGGACATGAGGAACATGTCTTTTTGACGCGTACTGTCACAAACAAGCACGAGTATACGGAACCAATTCACTACCAAAACAGCATACATACATCAACCATTCCTGGCATATACATGTTTACCATCATTGTGAAACATTACATGAGCATATACATCCTACAAACATAAACCAACTTGCACATGACACAGCACTAGGGGCTGAAGTTGGGCCAACCACCCCCCCCTCTCGAGGTATCTTTATTACCAACAGAAGTATTTACATGTGCAAGATGCGGGTGCCCGGAGAGTACACTCATCCAGCCGACATCAGATTTATCCAACTGTGAAAACATAGGTAAACACATTACCTGCAACTCCTCGGTCACGAACCACTCTTGTTGCAACACCCTCGGTCACTAACGAAGGTTGAGCGATTACCAACCGCTCTTGTAGAAATAGTAAATACCCTTGGTCACCAACCAGGGTAGAGTGATCACCAACCATTCCTATACTTTGATAGAGTGGTCACCAACCCTCTAACAAAGTGCTGTCCCAAACCTGCAAAACAGTAACCAGCCATGGTTTTGGCTCACTGGCCACCCACACGTTCCACCAAATCACATCCCCACGCCTGATACTTGTCTAGGGACATGTTTGCTCAAGTTCCGTCGCGAGAAACCTCCTGCAAACCTATAAAAACAACCAATAATGGCCCTTACAACAGTCGGCCAGCTCCTATTGAGTCTCTATTCACTCCGTCCAAGCCCTCTTCTCAGCAGATAGCACAAAAACAGTCCCAACAGCCATGCGCCAGCTTCTGGAAACAAATCTAACAACTGAAAAGCTTCCAAGTAGGCCGCAAGAAGATCTGGAAAATCTTTAAAATATGCCTCGTCCATCCGCTTCGCATCAAGTGTTTGGATAGTTCCTAAACTTCACAAGGTACTTACGGACAAGCCTACCTCTAGCAGCTTTCCCTTCCTTGTATGTGATCCTTACTACGGGCATTTGGTAAATATGTGATCCTTACTGCCACAACCAAAACATTTCCCATCACGTACATAATCAAGCCTCTGCTGTTTTGACAGCCCAAAATCATTGCGTTTAACCCCCCGGCTTCTTAGACGAGTTTCCCTTTGTATCTGAAGCTCTTTCTGCTCACTTTTATAGGGCTGTCCACCCTTTTTCTGGTCATAACCAGCCCGTCTCTTGCCCTTAAATGAATCTAAATTTGACTTGTTTTTAACCCACTTCATATGCAAATTTTTCAACTATGAGTGCCAAGTTTATCAACTGCTAAAGAGTCTGATTTGGGTACACCTATAAGCTCTCTTGAATGATGGGGTGCAAACCTGATTCAAACTTCCGTTTCTTCTCCCCATTAGAAAGAGACATAAATGGAGTAACTTTCAGCAGTACCTTCCAGTACTTAGCTGCACTGTCTCCCCTTAATCTTGCTTCAACCAATCCCACTCTTTGCGTACATTCTTGGCAAAGTTTGGAGGCAAGAATTGAGCATAAAACTGAATTTTAAAGTCATCCCATGTGCAGGCAACACTTGCATCCAAAAGCTTGGCCATCCACCAATCACTAGCTGTCTCTTTGAGATGCATACCCACATGCCTGAGTTTAGACTTCTTAGAGAAATCTTCATTGCAAAAAGCAATTTCAAACTGTCTCACAAAAGCAAGCGCCTTCGTAGTATCCATCTTGCCATAGAAGTTCTCAAACTTCACATCTTTGTCTCGTGACTTGAACTCTCGACTTTTCTTTTTAGAACGAGACCTGTCTCTAGCCTCGTGTCTAGGCTTAGGTGACTCATGCATGGTTATCTTCCCACGTACTCGAGACACGCTCCTAGAGTGGTGAGAATCTTCACTTGAAGAGCGCTCTCGGCGTGAAGATGCATAACGGTGATGAGGATCTACATCTCCTGATGTACTGGAATCTGCATGTGCTTCCACACGGGGAGTCCTTTGTAGTATGCGGAAGCTTCGGAGAAGGATCGGTACTTCAAAACACGGAAATCAGCACTCTTTTCGCGACGGAAATTAACGCACAAACTGAAAGGAGATGTGCAAAAAAATAGAGAGAGAAGGGGGAGATGGAGAGGACACAGTATTGGGTCCCAATTACCCTATGTAGGGCCCCCACCACGAATGTTGTATTTGCTTTATTAGAATGATGTAAATCTGAAAACAAATACAGAAAACTTGACCTTTTCTTGGCTGGAAAATCCTGCCCTTGACCTGAGTCCTTCACCCTTTTGCGTTAGCAAGCCCTTGGCTGCCTTGGCCCCTTGGTTTGCTTGAGCACTTGGTGAAAAATGAGATGGAAGATGGGATTGTGGACCTCTTCTATTTATACTACCCTTCAGGGGCAGTCGGCCAGCATAAGGACAGGCGGCCAGCATCAGATATGTCCCACGACTAGATATTCAGCATTTAATGCTGAAAAATCCCATTAAATGCTGAAAAAATTCCCATAAATCCTGCGCATCACTTCCTGGCTGGCTGGTCATCAGGCGCCCGCTTTTGAAGGGTTGGGCACACCTTTTGTCCACAATCCCAGGGCTGGGCAGCCTGTATGGGCTGCCCCATACTTGCTCTACAGCCCTATGAAGGCTGTAACCTCCTGAAAATAGCCTTATTCTGACCTCAGGACTGTACTACAGCCCTTCCATGGCTGGTGGGGCTAGCATGGGCCTTCCTGGCCCACATGGGGATGGTTTCACACCATTCCCATGCCCACACTTAGCTCTGGGGTAGCCCTATGGGCTGGCCCCTTGTCCTAAACATAATCTACTCAGTGATCTGGCATCCAGTACCATACCATATACTGTAATATGCGGAAGCTTCGGAGAAGGATCGGTACTTCAAAACTTAGAAATCAGCACTCTTTTCGCGACGGAATTAACGCACAAACTGAAAGACGATGTGCAGAAAATAGAGAGAGAAGGGAAGATGGAGAGGACACAGTATTGGGTCCCAATTACCCTCTGTGGGGCCCCCACCACGGATGGTGTATTTGCTTTATTAGAATGATGTAAATCTGAAAACAAATACAAAGTACTTGACCTTTTCTTGGCTGGAAAACCTGCCCTTGACCTTCAGTCCTTCACCCCTTTGCTTTAGCAAGTTCTTGGCTGTCCTGGCCCTTGTTTGCTTGGAGCACTTGGTGAATTATGAGATGGATTCATGGATTATGGGCTGGAGTATTTATACTCCACATAGCATCCAGTCGGCCAGTTAATAAAAGCTCCACGACTGGGTATTTTCCAATAAAGTGTTTTCACACTATATACCATGCTGTCCAGCCTGCGCATGCTTTCTGGAACAGCTCCTGGCTGCTGGGCATGCTGCGCAGAGGTGTGGGACTGCCTCTACACCTGGCCTGACCTGCTGGGTAGGGTTTCAAACCCTGTCGGCTGCCTGTCCAGCAGCCCTAGGGCTGGCCGACAGCCCTTCCAGCCCATGCCTTGGCTGGTGGGCAAAGCTTGGGCCCTCCTGGCCCCTTGGGGGTGGTTCTACACCTCCCCCATGCCCATACTAAGAGTGCAAGAGTACTGGGGTAGCCCTATGGGCTGGCCCCATCTTTACATGCAAACCTACATGCCTACAGAGGCCTGGCATCCAGTTGCAAACCAGATACACAGAACATCTGACATCATTTCAGAGGGAGACTCACAGCGCGGACTGGCACTGCTTCATGTGCAGGACAGTGCACACCTGACCTTGGACTCATGTGCAGGACAATGCACACCTGACCTCGGACGACTAAGATGGATCCCTGGCTGACTCGTCCCGGACTGGGCTCACATGGGACCAGTTCACCATCCCAGGTCCTGCACCTTCTGTACAGAAATGTCTACGTGGCATCCAAGTGCGGGATGCACGTGACATCCCCTTCTGCTTAACTTGACGGAAGCTGCATAGCCTCCAAATAATCCGTCAATAATGCCTGATAGTCTTCGAAAAATCCTTTGTCGAGCCATACCGCTTCATGAGTTCCTCGGTCCTGAAACTTCGTGAGAAACTGTCGTAGTCTTCGGCCAGAGCCATGCTTGAAACGGTGCAGAAGGATCTGTTCTGGAACCATTACTTCTGCTTCATCTATAATGTCTGGTTCCGCTTCGTCTTTGACCTTTGAAGGGGGTGGACCTGCATATGGCTTTAACCAACTGACATGAAATACATCGTGCATAGTCCAACTCGGAGGTAGCTTTAACTGCATAGACACCTCATTAATCTTTTTCCGAATGGGAAATGATCCGAAGCTCCTGAAAGACAACTTTGGGCATCGCTTGCCCACCTGCTTCAATCTTTGCTTCATAATCCGAAGATACACCCAATCCCCCTTCCGAAAACTTCATGTCCCTTCGGTCTTTATTGGCCTGTCGAGCGTAGGCCTCTTGCGCTTTAGCCAATCTGTATTTAACGGACTCTAGGATCTCGTGGTAAGACTCCGTTAGTCTGTTCGCCTCCGGTACTGAAGACGAAGTCCTGGTTAACAACGACTGGAAAGGCCTTCCAAACGCTGCCTCATATGGAGTCCTGCCAATAGTTGAAGAAAAAGAGTCATTCAAAACAGCTTGAACTAAAGGCAAAAACGATTCCCACTTACCTTGCTGATCGTGGACATAACACTTCAGCACATCAAAGGCCAACTGGTTGTATATCTCTGTCTGGCCATCTGTCTGTGGGTGGAATGCACTGGAAAAATTCAACTTAGTACCAAAATTATCAAACAATGCCCTCCAAAAATGACTGGTAAACTTGGCATCTCGGTCTGACACTATGGTCCTAGGAATCCCACCAATCGGGTACCAATGCCGAATGAATAACTGGGCAACATCCTCGGCAGTCACATTGGCCCTGCAAGGAATAAGCATAACAAATTTGCTGAACCTATCAACAATAGTTAAACACTCTGTATTACGCTTACTCGGACTAGGAGGCAGATTCCGTGACCACATCCTCCGTGCTACCGTTGTCAAACAAGACAACGACTCTCTGGCCACCTATGTAGCCAAAGGACTTGAGCAATTCGTTGCGCTCATACTCCTGGTCATGGGCGCCCTTCTGCTTATCTTCGAGCTCCCGGCTAATAATTGCTCCAACTGAAGCACCAGGGGTTGAAGAACTAGGGGTAGCCGCTGGGGTCTGTGTGGGAGCTGTGCTCACCACGGAAGCTGTGGAGGCGGCGGCGGCCTTTGGAGGCTTCTTCGGACAATCCCGAGAAGTATGTCCTTTTGTGTGACAAAAGTAACATCTACCCTCCTTCCTGTACTAAGAAAGCTCCTCAGCACTCAACTTGCCACCTGTCTTGCCTGCCTCCGCTTTCTGGTCTGGAGTAAGCTTAGACGCATTGTTCGAGTTCTTGGAGCCAGAGGCTCCCGGGCTCTGTCCTGGGGAAGACCCCGTCTGGTTCTGGCTTTTGCCCCCCGAGGCGTTAGCCTTGGGAGAAGCCGGCTGGGAAGTCTTGGGCTTGCCACCATTGTGTTTCATTCCTGCACTCTGCGCAAGCGAGAGTGCGTCCTCAAAGGTGGCTGGCCTAAACATACGCACCTCCCATTGGATTTGCGTGTCCAGGCCATACAAAAACTGCCCTTTCTTGTCCATATCAGATAAGCCTAATTGCAGACACAAGGTCGAAATTTTATTGGCAAAGTGAAGGACTGGTTGCGCGTCAGAACGCGCTCCCCTGAACTCGTCTTCGAGTCGCTCAAGGTAGTGGGGCGGTAGAAACCGCTGCTGCTTAAGGTCGCGGACGAACTCGTCCCACACATAAGCTGCCATACCTGCTCTGGTGTGGGCATGAACCAAGGAATGGCCTCACCTTCCAAGTACCAACTAGCTAAGATCACTTTGTCAGTATCTGTTTTCCTAACTGCGGCAAAGTAAGCTTCAAATTGATGTAACCATGAATACAGAGTAGTGGGATCGAGTTTACCATTATACTTACTGAAATTCATTTTCTCGGGAAAATGATTTGAGGGCGCCGCCGGTGTCAATCTAGCGTCCAAAGCTCGGAGGTAACGCTCGTGTTCCACTCGTCGCATAGCATCGTCTTCTCGTTGTCGAATCTCCAATGCACACATCTGCATCTCAAGCAAGGAGCTTGGCTGCGGCTGTGACCCCGCGAGAGGGTCCCTGTGACGAGGATCTGGTATCTGGGATACGGAAGGAGAGGGAGGAGGAGATGGAAAATGCAACGCTGGAGAGCGAGAACGCTCCTCCAGAGCCAAAATCCGCGCCTTCTGCTCATCCAACTTGGTTGTCTGGTCTGCGATTGCTCGCATCATCTGCTGGAACATGTCTGTGACACTCAAGCCGGGTGCCCTCGCTGGGCTGCCTGGTGCACTCTGGTCCCATGGTTCTGGTTCTCTCTCGTCGCCAAAGCTCGCCATAGCGGGAAAATGCAATTCCTTTCCGGAACGCAATCTGACCATCCACTATCTGTGTGGGAGACTTCCGGAGGCTTCCGGAGGCTAAAAACCAACCGTCCTTCGAGGGACAGGAGTCACTCCGAAAGGGGTAGTCCACCGGCGTCTAAAAACCAACCACACGAGCGAAAAAATTTTCTGGTTTTCTTTGCTGAATCTTTGTCCTTGAAGTGAGCTCTGATACCACTGTAATATGCGGAAGCTTCGGAGAAGGATCGGTACTTCAAAACTTAGAAATCAGCACTCTTTTCGCGACGGAATTAACGCACAAACTGAAAGACGATGTGCAGAAAATAGAGAGAGAAGGGGAAGATGGAGAGGACACAGTATTGGGTCCCAATTACCCTCTGTAGGGCCCCCATCACGGATGGTGTATTTGCTTTATTAGAATGATGTAAATCTGAAAACAAATACAAAGTACTTGACCTTTTCTTGGCTGGAAAACCTGCCCTTGACCTTCAGTCCTTCACCCCTTTGCTTTAGCAAGTTCTTGGCTGTCCTGGCCCTTGTTTGCTTGGAGCACTTGGTGAATTATGAGATGGATTCATGGATTATGGGCTGGAGTATTTATACTCCACATAGCATCCAGTCGGCCAGTTAATAAAAGCTCCACGACTGGGTATTTTCCAATAAAGTGTTTTCACACTATATACCATGCTGTCCAGCCTGCGCATGCTGGGTAGGGTTTCAAACCCTGTCGGCTGCCTGTCCAGCAGCCCTAGGGCTGGCCGACAGCCCTTCCAGCCCATGCCTTGGCTGGTGGGCAAAGCTTGGGCCCTCCTGGCCCCTTGGGGGTGGTTCTACACCTCCCCCATGCCCATACTAAGAGTGCAAGAGTACTGGGGTAGCCCTATGGGCTGGCCCCATCTTTACATGCAAACCTACATGCCTACAGAGGCCTGGCATCCAGTTACAAACCAGATACACAGAACATCTGACATCATTCCAGAGGGAGACTCACAGCGCGGACTGGCACTGCTTCATGTGCAGGACAGTGCACACCTGACCTTGGACTCGTGTGCAGGACAATGCACACCTGACCTCGGACGACTGAGATGGATTCCTGGCTGACTCGTCCCGGACTGGGCTCACATGGGACCAGTTCACCATCCCAGGTCCTGCACCTTCTATACAGAAATGTCTACGTGGCATCCAAGTGCGGGATGCACGTGACATATACACAGAACTATTGAAATCATTCTAGAGGGAGACTCACAGCGCGGACTGGCACTGTTTCATGTGCAGGACAGTGCACACCTGACCTTGGACTCATGTGCAGGACAATGCACACCTGACCTCGGACGACTGAGATGGATCCCTGGCTGACTCGTCCCAGACTGGGCTCACATGGGACCAGTTCACCATCCCAGGTCCTGCACCTTCTGTACAGAAATGTCTACGTGGCATCCAAGAGCGGGATGCACGTGACATCCCCTTCTGCTTAACTTGACGAAAGCTGCATAGCCTCCAAATAATCCGTCAATAATGCCAGATAGTCTTCGAAAAATTCTTTGTCGAGCCATACCGCTTCATGAGTTCCTCGGTCCTGAAACTTCGTGAGAAACTGTCGTAGTCTTCGGCCTGAGCCATGCTTGAAACGGTGCAGAAGGATCTGTTCTGGAACCATTACTTCTGCTTCATCAACAATGTCTGGTTCCGCTTCGTCTTTGACCTCTGCAGGGGGTGGACCTGCATATGGCTTTAACCAACTGACATGAATACATCGTGCATAGTCCAACTCGGAGGTAGCTTTAACTGCATAGACACCTCATTAATCTTTTTCCGGATGGGGAAAGGTCCGAAGCTCCTGAAAGACAACTTTGGGCATCGCTTGCCCACCTGCTTCAATCTTTGCTTTATAATCTGAAGACAAACCCAATCTCCCTCCGAAAACTTCATATCCCTTCGGTCTTTATTGACCTGTCGAGTGTAGGCCTCTTGTGCTTTAGCCAATCTGTCTTTTACTGACTGTAGGATCTCCTGGTAAGACTCCGTCACTCCGTTCGCCTTCGGTACTGAAGACGAAGTCCTGGTTAACAATGATTGGAAAGGTCTTCCAAACGCTGCCTCATATGGAGTCCTGTCAATAGCTGAAGAAAAAGAGTCATTCAAAAGGCAAAAACGATTCCCACTTACCTTGCTGATCGTGGACATAACACTTCAGCACATCAAAGGCCAATTGGTTGTATATCTCTGTCTGGCCATCGGTGGAATGCACTGGAAAAATTCAACTTAGTACCAAAATTATCAAACAATGCCCTCCAAAAATGACTAGTAAACTTGGCATCTCGGTCTGACACTATGGCTCTAGGAATCCCGCCAATCGGGTACCAATGCCGAATGAATAACTGGGCAACATCCTCGGCGGTCACATTGGCCCTGCATGGAATAAGCATAACAAATTTGCTAAACCTATCAACAATAGTTAAGCACTGCGTATTACGCTTACTCGGAATGGGAGGCAGATTTGTGACAAAGTCCATCGAAATGTCCTGGAAAGGACCCTCAGGAATTGGCAAGGGCTGTAACAACCCTATCTTCTTTCCACGAGGAGCTTTCACCTTTTGACAAATATCACAGCGTTGTACATATGTAAACACATCACGCCTCATCTTTGGCCAATAGTATTGCCGTTCTAATTTCTCCAGAGTCGAATTCATGCCCCTATGACCACCAGTAATGGCGTCATGGGCATCATGGAGAGGCTCTGCCCGGAATGATTTCATGACACATAGTCGGCCTTTGTAGAAAAGCCAACCATCGCGTATCAGAAAATGGCATGGTCCTGTGGCATCCAATGCCTTTTTTTTTTCCCCGAAAAAACGATCCTTCTATTAGTTAATGAGAAAACGCCATAAGGCTACAAAGCTCACCTCGCAAGGAGGGATAAAACACAGTGAACACCTGAGCTCCACCCCCGTGGCTGGCCGCTCTCTGGGGGGGGGCTACGTAGTAGTACATGTGGGAGGTGAGAAAAGCCAAACTGGAGACCTATAGTGCCAAGTGACATCCTCGCCCCTCGCGGTGAGGAAAGGGCCAGGCTGCCACGTGCGGAGGAAAGCCTTGCGGCGCCCTCTCATGCGGTCCGAGTCGCCCTGGAGTTTCCCCCAGTGTCCTCTCAAGGTGTGAATGATGTCCACCCCCCAGAGGGCCTGTATGACCTCCGCCGGTGGAGTCGCCTGGCGGTCAATGGCCTCCCTGCATCGGGCTCTCCGTGTGTGCCAAGCCGTCATGCTGCTGATCATCTCCCATCTGTGCCCGACCCCCTCCTGAGGGGCTGCCGAAGAGAAGTCTGGCGTCGGAACCACCGCCATCGCCCTGTCAGAGACCTGGATGGTCGCACTGCCAGGGACGTCCTCATATCCAAGGGCCGGGCGCTGTCCGTGGCCCAAGCCACCGCACCCCACGTCACCAGCATCTCACCTGGTGAGCCTGCAAAAACCATCCTGAGAGCGCGCTGCCAGACCTGCTGTGCCTGTGGGCAATCCCATAAGCAGTGCCACTGCGACTCCTGTGCATGGCCGCACCGAGGGCAGGACGCTTGGTGTCTGCCAAAAGCTAGCCAAGCCCCCACAGCCAATCCTCTATGCGCTGTGAGCCAGAGAAAAAGCGTCACCTTCCAGGGCCGGAAGCTGGCCCAAAGGCACTGCCAGAAGTCCCTAAGAAAGGCAGGGGAGAGCCCCTGTCGCCGCCAATGCTCGGCCGCCGCCGGGGTGCTCGCTATCCTGTGCCTCTGAATCCGCCGCCCCAGCCTCGCTGTGTACTGAAAAAAGGGGATGCCTGGGCTGGTGGGGGCCGAGTAGGGATCTCGCCAAAACCACTCACCTGGATCCCACTAAAGGCGAATAAGAGGCCTGCTGTCCCAAGCCCATAATCTCCAAGAACAGTCCTCCCCTATCGAGGCTGGTGAGGGGTCTACATGCCACTGTCTCTGATGAAAGCCGACCACCCGCACCCTCTGAAGAATACAACCCTGTAGCCCATCCAAATCCAGTCGTGTCCTCTGAAGCTGGCCACCCTCTCCCACCTCGAAAGTGAGTGGGGCGACTCTCTCCGCTGTGCCGCAGACCGCTAGAAGGATCTCATGCCGAGTAAAGACACCCATCCACTGTGGAGGTGGAGGGTCCTGTACTGGGGTCCGCCACTCCCGGGGGATGGCCGCCTCAATGTCCTGTCTCATCGACTCTCTGCCCCTCATCCCACTGAGTCTCCTCTCCTGAGCCTCTAGAGGCAGCTGCTGAAAACATATCCAGTCGTCTAGGGACTGGGCTGGGCCGGAGCTCAACGGGCCCCACGACACGTGAGGCTGCGATCCAACCATATGGCCGCTGGGAAGTCGAATCAAGGGGTTCCAGATCAATGGCTGCCTCAGGCGCTCCTTATCGGTGCCCAGATGACGGCCTCAGATGCGCCCAGGCCCTCAGAAGGCTAGCTGCAAAACGCTCCTCAAAGCCAAGGCCTACTCCTCTGGATCGCTGCTCTGTAAAGATCCACCTGATGCTGGGGGTCCAGGGGCCGCTAAGAGAAGGAGTGCGGCTGAGCATCCTGGAAACAAGAAACTCCTTCCACGGCTTAGCGCCTGGCAGGAGGCCACGAACTACCATCTTGCCAAGCAAAGCTCGGCTTTGGCAAATAGGATCAACAATGCCCAGGCCGCCTCTCTCCCTCGGCTGAGTGATCACAGCCCATGCCACCTTGGCCCTGGCGGGCCGCCTGTCGCCACCGGACCAAAGAAAGTTCCTGATGAGCCTCTGCACCTGGCCAATGCACGCCCGCGAGAAGGCCCAACAAGAAGTGATGTACCACATGGCAGCAAGCAGAACTTGGTTGGCCACAACTACTTGGCCAGCCAGAGTTAAACGAGCGGTACTCCAATACAGAAGCTTCTTCCGAATGCTCAGAAGAAGGGGGGCTATCTGCTGCTCCGGAGATATGTCAATGCCCACGTAGCATCCCAAATAACGCACTGTAGTGCCGGGGGGCAGCCACTGAAAACCAGCAACTGGCCTCCAAGTCGGGGGGGGGGCATAGAACTGACCCACAACCCACACGACTTGTCCAGTTGATCAAAGCACCCGAAGCTCTGCAAAACCTGTCCATGGCTGAGGCGAAGCGGCGGAGGTTCTCCTCACCTCCGTGAAGATAGACAGCAGTGTCATCCGCAAACTCCGAGTCTAGGAGCTCCTCCGAGGTGCGGATGGGAAGCTGGAGGCCCCGCAAACCTGTATCCTGTGCCGTCAAAAAAGTGCTCATGGCCTCCGCCACAAAAAGAAAAAGAAAGGGCGCCAAGGGGCACCCCTGCCGCACCGAGCGCGAGAGCTGGAACCTCTCTCCGCGCACGCCCTGTATCAGCACCTGGCTATGAGCCGATGTGTAGAGTGCAGAGACCCCACGGATCCACTGAGGGGGGAAGCCCATCCTCTCCATAGTGCCTTCCAAGAAGGCCCAGTCCACCCGATCATATGCCTTCTCGAAGTCGAGAAGGAGCACTGCCAGATCCTCCTGCCGAAATCTAGCCAAAGCCGTAGCCTCCCAGAAAGAGAAAATGTTATCCAGAATGCTCCTATCTTGGATGAAGCCTGTCTGCGTGGAGTGGATGATGTCCGAAAGGTGAGGCTGAAGCCGCCTGCTGATCGCCTTAGCTAGGACCTTGTAGGCCGTGCCTAGCAAGGTGATCGGTCTCCACTGTCTAATCTCCAGTCTGTCTCCTCCCTCTTTGGGGATCAAGTGAATCAACCCCTCTGCCATGCTGTCCGGCATGACTCCCGACTCCATAATCTCCTGGAATGCCAATCTGAAGCCCCTATGTAATAGGCCCCAATACCTCTGGAAGAAAGCCACTGAGAGACCGTCCTCTCCTAGGCATTTGCCCCAAGGTAGTGCCTGAAGAGCCTCCTCCAGTTCCGTATCCGAGAAGGGGGAGAGAAGGGAGTGCTGCAAATGGGCCGGCACAACCGGTCTTGTGAAGCTCCAGACTGCCTCCCGAGCCTCTCTCACCCTGTCATCTGCTGGCTCAGCAGAGAGAAGATCCCTATAAAAATCTGTGGCTATCACCTGAACCCTGGGGGGATCCACCACAACCTGGCCATCAGCCTGCCGAAGACGCCTGAGACCCTCTCGTCTGAAGCGAGGCCCTGTCGCCTCAAAGAAATCTCGAGTCACTCTGTCTCCAGCCTGTGTCCAAAAAGAAGCCCGAGCATGAAATCGGAACTCCACCCTCCTCTCCTCGATGGATCTGATCTCAGTGCGAGCTGACTCCATCTGCTCTGAGATCCAAGGGCTCATAGGATCCCTCTCCTGGAGTCTCTGGAGGGACGCTAGACTCCTCCGTAGGCTCCTCTCCTGCTCTCTGAAGGCCTCCAGACGGTCCAAGGCAGCCTGTCTGAGCATCCGACTGATCTCCTGCAAGCCACTGGCAAGATCGCTGGCTGCCGTTCCTCTCCTGAACTGCAGCTCCTGCCAGACCTGCTCAACTCTGATCGCAATCTCGGGCTCCTCTATGAGACAATCTGGAATCCGGACGCTTTGGACCCGCTCTCCTCTCGTAGGGTCCTCGATCTGGAGAAGCACTGGAAAGTGGTCTGAAAACAAGGAGCCTGCAAGTATGCCCACAGTGCCACCTCTATCACAAGCCCACTCATCAATGTAAAACCTGTCGATGCGGGAAAGGTTAACTCCTGTGGCCCGTCTATCCGAGCGCGAAAAAGATAGACTCCCCTGCAACCTGCCAAACTCCGGGAGAGTCCACGGATCCTGGCCTCTCACCTGCAGCACTAGTTCCTCCCAGGCAGCGAGCTCCGGCCCATGAATGGTCTCCTGGCTGCCCCCCATCCTGTCCTCTGCATCCTCCAGCATGTTGCAATCCCCTCCTAGGCACCAGTGGTCTGCCAAGGGGAGGGACTGCCTAATGGTGCTCCAGAACTCGGCTCTCCCGGTCGCCCCATTAGGGGCGTAGAAGTTGAGGAAGCCAACGCGGTCTTCCCCAACCCGAAGGATGATCCACTGCGCTCGACCCTGGACCAGAGTGCCAGAGTCCACAACCTCGGATAGAAGCTACTCGCTGACTGACATGCATACTCCACCCTGGTTCCCCTGGGAGCCATATGCCGGTGACCAAAAAGTGTGACTCCTGCCTGGCAAGATCTTCCCGCAGGTGCGGGTACGCCCGGCAGAAAGGTGGTGCTCCTGGATGAAAAGGATATCTATGGGTCCTCCAACGAGAGCCCTCTGGATCTCCTGGCGAAGTCTGCCCCGACCAATGTAGCAGCGATGTCCACCGAGACCCTGGATGTTCCATGAGAGGATCCTCATGGATGAGCTATGGCAAGTGAAGTAGCCGCCACTCACCCCTCTCAGCCGGCCCGGATGATCTGCCCTCCACTCTGTGAGTCTTGGGCGCCGGCTTGGAGGGAGAATAGTCACTGTCTGTCCGGGTGCGGAGTCTCTCCAAAAAGAGGGTGACCTGTCTCTGTGTCCAGCCCCACTCCGCCTTCGCCCTGTCCAGGGCATAGGCGTGAGACCAATCCTCTGCATATATGTATCTAAAGGTCGGCTGCACCCTCGGGGCGGCATGGAGGAGAATCAGTAGCACCGCCTCAACTGAGGTGTGGACCGGATCCGCCCGCCAATCTCCTATACCAAACAAGCTCATGCGGGCTGAGTGTAATCGGGTCTGCAATAGGTCCGTGAGCCCCAAGTCGCTGAAGTGGTGAGAAAACTCCAGTATCTGATCACGCAAAACTTCCTCTACAGAGTTGCAATCCCATGCTGTGTCTGGGGCAACACTGAGAGGAAAGGAGAAGGCCACCATGCTGCTCACCACTGAAGGAGAACGAGAGGGATGGCACACCACGCAAACTCACAAGGGCGCGACCAGTGTCTCGAACGGGCCAGCATCCAGCTGGAGGCACCTGAAAAAACCGTAATCCACTGGTAGCCCCATCACCTGCGGGGGCCCCCCAAGGGAGGCTGGAGAGAACTCTGTGGCGGGCGAAGCTAGGATCGCCATCTCCACCGGCCCGGAGTGGCGGTGGAACAGCCGCTGGACTGAACTCTGGCCTACCCAGCTGCGCTGCCCCGGGGCAGTGGGTGGTCTGGCGAAGTATCCTGGAGAGGCTGAGGGAGGGATGGGGGCTCGCGGCGAGGAGGGGGGAGAGCGAGGAGAGGATGGAGAGGCATCTGCCAGAGGATAGGTGTCAGGGGGGGCCGCCGGGGGAGGCGGGAGGGGGGGGGAGAGGGGGGGGGTGGAAGGAGTGCTCTCCGGGTGAGGGGAAGGGGAGCTGGGGGTCGCAGAGTGCGGCTCGGGATCCTCAGGAATCTGCTCCAAGGAGGGGGCGGGGCCCCCCGCGGGGGGAGGCGGGAGCGGGGTCTCCACGTGGGAGGCTCCACCAGCGGCCTCAACGGGCACTGAGTCTGAATCCTCGTCCATCGAGGTGGGACCTGCTGGCCGCCTATCCCTGACTGGAGCATAAGTGCGGGTAGGTGCCTGTACGCCAGCCGAAGTCGCCTGTCCGCCAGCCTGTCCGCCAGCCTGTGCTGCCTGCTGGCGTCTGCGACGGTCCCTGCGGGCCGGGCGTTTCCGCCGGCGAACCTCCTGCCATCCGCCAGCCTCCTGGGTCTGCGCGGCATCCTCCGCCGGGGCCTGCTCGTCAGATGATGGCGCCTGCTGTGGCGAGCCAGGGATGTCGGGTCTCTGAGGTGGATGGCCACCACTCGGGTCTCCTGCAGGGGGTCCAGAGGCGGCATAGCGTGAAGGATGAACCCCCTTGCGGGGACAGGCGCGTGCGAGATGGCCCATCTCCCGACATGTGTAACACTGGCCGGGGAGGCCCGAATACTCCACGCGCTGTATCAGATGTCCTCGAGAAAGACAAGGGAGGAGGATCGTCTTCGGGAGGGACTCCGGTGACGGAACCACAACACGAATGGCCGGGAGTCCTGCTGCCCGAGCAATCATTGAAGCCACTGTCTGAGGCGTCTCCACCACCTGCCCGAACGCCTTGCCAATGGATGACAAGAGGGGCAAGTACTCCCTACGGAGTCCAGGAAAGCAGATAGTGACGGGGAAACCTGTCGCGCCTGCTAGCGGGTCAGAAGCGGGGTCGAAACCATGAGTCCATCGCGCCAGGAACGCCCGGGATGAGCGGAGGGCAATGGGGCTCCGAGCCAGCACCATCTGAGCTGCCTGGGGGGACTCGAAATCCACCTGGTAGTAGCCACGTCCCAAAAAATCTACGCTGACGATCTTGGCGGGCATGCCAACAAGGCTGCCTTGCAGAAGGTCGCGAAGCTCTCTCCGCATCGGACGGCTACCCACTATCTTGCAGACCAAGGAGGAGGCCTCAAGAGCGGATACTGTGGAAACAAACACTGAAGATCTTCAGTCACCAACGGGAGGGACACAGCCCTGCGAGGAAAAGGAGAGGCGGGAGGGCTACAGGATAGCGGGGGCGGGGGGGGGGAGGAGGGGGGAGCTGAGGTGGGAGGGAGCTAGCGGTGGGGGGAGGGGCGAGACGGAAGGGGAGGAGAGGGAGAAGGCGGAGGGAAAAAAGAAAAAAAAACCAAAACCAAAACCCAAAAAAAAAACAAAAAACAAAAAACAAAAAACAAGAAACGTGCAGCGGAGGAGAAGGCGGAGGGGGGAGAGGTGGCGGGGGAGAGAAGAGAGGCGGAGGAGACGAAGGCGAGGGGGGTAGAGAGGCGGGGGAAGAGAAGTCGGGGGAAGGAAGCAAGCGGGGGGGGGGGGGGGGGGGGGATGGCGGGAGAGGCAGCGTGGAAGGAGGCGGAGGAGGATAAGGCGGGGGGGAAAGAAGGCGGGGGAGGTAACGACGAAGGAGGCGGGGGAGCGATGGCGGGGGAGGATGCGAGGCAGAAGGCGGGGGGGACTGGCGGGGGGGAGAGGGGGGCGCGACGGCGAGAAGCAGCGGGGGGGGGGGGGGGGGGAGGCGGAGCTCGCAGGCGAAGTCGTACAGCAGTCGTGCGCTACCACTCGCAACCCTAAGCTGGCACGTCTTTAGTATCCATTGATGTGGCATCCAATGCCTGTTCCCACTAAGTACCGAATTCCTTGGAATCTGCGTACGTATGCTTCATGTCTTCTAGTCCTGTACCAACAAGGTCAAGTCTAGTGGTCTGAATCGTAGATACTTGTCCCTTCCTGCTCAAAGCATCGGCCACTCGATTGGCCTTTCCTGGAAGGTACTCAATCATACCACCGAACTGCTGGAATATCTGACTCCAGCGGTGTTGTCGATCACTCCAATGTGCACTTGGCATCATCTGAATCCAGCGCAATGCCTGATGGTCACTGCGAACCTTGAAGTCACGGCCATACAAGATATGTTTCCAATGTTTCAAGGCCTGTATAACTGCTAGGAGTTCACGATCATAGACTGAGTAGTTCTTTTCGGCGAACAGTAACTTATGAGACATGTAAGCTACTGGATGACCATTCTGTTGCAATACACCTCCAATTGCGATGTTACTCGCATCGGTGATCACTTGAAATGGTTCGTCCCACGAGGCACGGGCTAAACAAGGCGCTTCTGATAAAGCCACCTTGAGGTTCTGGAATGCCTCCAACGCTTGTGGAGTCATTCGAATCTTTTGCCTTCTTGTTTTCACTCCCTTTAGCAGGTCGGTGAGATCTGCCAAGAGATTAGAAAACTTGTCGATGTGGGTAGAATATGCCTGGCATATACCCACAAATGATCTAATGTCATAAGCTGTCTTTGGTACTTCCCAGTTAACAATCTCGGCCACCTTAGCCGGATCAAGTCGAATGCCTTCAGCACTAATTATATATCCCAAGTAATGTACCTGGAACAAATAAAATTGTGACTTCTTTTCATTGACATAGAGCTCGTTGTGTTCCAGCAACTTAAGGACTTTCTCCACATCAATGTCATGCTGCTCAACTGTAGCTGAAAATATGAGTATGTCGTCCAGAAATATGCACACACACTCTCCAATCAACTCTCGGAAAATATGCATCATCATGCGGTTAAATGTAGCTGGGGCATTCGTCAAACCAAATGGCATGACCACAAATTCATAGTGGGCCCGTTCTATACGGAAGGCTGTCTTGGGGATGTCCCCCTCTACAATCCAAACCTGGTGGTACCCACTCTTTAAATCCAGTTTGGAGAACACCTTTGCTCCATTCAGCCTCTCGAGAATATAGTCAATTCGAGGCATCGGGAATCTGCTCTTGATAGTCAGCTTGTTGAGTGCACGATAATCGACACACAACCGAGAAGACCCATCTTTCTTCTTGACAAACAAGATCGGTGCTGCAAATGGTGACACGCTAGGGCGGATGAAGCCAGCTTGCAACAATTCTTGGGGTTGGCGGTCCAACTCTGATTCCATTGCCTTAGAAAGGCGATACGGAAACTTGCTCGGGGGTTCCGAGCCTGAGAGGAGGTCAATCCTGTGATCCTCCAGTCTGGACGGGGGAAGCTGGGGAGGGAGACTGTCCCGAAGAAAAATCTTTTGGAACTTTTCATGGAGAACCGATTACTTCTCAGAAGCACTGGCCACCATCTAGGCTGTCTGGATGTAAATCATCGCACACTGTGCGCCTTTCCTGACTGCTCGCTTAGCCTGCAAAGTGGCTTATGAGCGGAAAGTTTGGAATACTTGGCTCACACTTAATGGTCACCGGGGTGTTTGACACATTCCGATTGATCTGGAACGTGTGCTTGTCCCACTTGACATCAGGAAGAAACTTGTGAAACCACTGGATACCCAAAATTATGTCTGCCCCTCCTACAAGAGGGGCAAGGCACACCTTTTGTCCACAATCCCAGGGCTGGGCAGCCTGTATGGGCTGCCCCATACTTGCTCTACAGCCCTATGAAGGCTGTAACCTCCTGAAAATAGCCTTATTTTGGCCTCAGGACTGTACTACAGCCCTTCCATGGCTGGTGGTTCCAACCTGGGCCTTCCTGGCCCACATGGGGATGGTTTCACACCATTCCCATGCCCACACTTAGCTCCGGGGTAGCCCTATGGGCTGGCCCCTTGTCCTAAACATAATCTACTCAATGATCTGGCATCCGGTACCATACCAGATACACAGAACTACTGACATCATTCTAGAGGGAGACTCACAGCGCGGGCTAGCACTGTTTCATGTGCAGGACAGTGCACACCTGACCTTGGACTCGTGTGCAGGACAATGCACACCTCACCTCGGACGACTGAGATGGATCCTTGGCTGACTCGTCCCGGACTGGGCTCACATGGGACCAGTTCACCATCCCAGGTCCTGCACCTTCTGTACAGAAATGTCTACATGGCATCCAAGTGCGGGATGCACGTGACATCCTTTTTGTACCTGCGTCACCCAATACATCCTTTTGCCTTTCAAATAAGATATGGCCAGCTCTTTAGGATCTTCATATCCCATCTCTGCTGTTATGGCCTCAAAGGCTGCATCGTCACCTGAATCCTTCTTTTTCTTTTCATTCAAAACCCTTTGCACATCAAGGTCATTCTTGAGAGACCGCAATTCAGCTGTCTCCTCACGATAGCGTCTAACTTGACGCTTGAGAGCCTCTAACTTTGAAAGTACATCGACCTGGTCAGAATATGCGGATTTAGCAGACCGCTGTGCATCTGAATGCTCACCAAACCCTCCTTGCATGCTAATGTTTCACAATCTGTATGCTCAGCAAAAAGCTTTCCGTATGCCCAAAAATCGTCTTTCTCAACAAGCAAAGAAAGAAACCAATGCTCTGATACCACTGTCACAAATGGGCACCTGTATACGGAACCAATTCACTACCAAAACAGCATACATACATCAACCATTCCTGGCATATACATGTTTACCATCATTGTGAAACATTACATGAGCATATACATCCTGCAAACATAAACCAACTTGCACATGACACAGCACTAGGGGCTGAAGTTGGACCAGCCCCCCCCTGAGGTATCTTTATTACCAACAGAAGTATTTATATATACAAGATGCAGGTGCCCGGAGAGTACACTCATCCAGCCGACACCAAATTTATCCAACTGTGAAAACATAGGTAAACACATTACCTGCAACTCCTCGGTCTTCGACCACTCTTGTTGCAACACCCTCGGTCACCAACCAAGGTTAAGCGATCACCAACCTCTCCTGTAGAAATATCCTCAGTCACCAACCAGGGTAGAGTGATCACCAACCACTCCTATACTTTGATAGAGTGGTCACCAACCCTCTAACAAAGGGCTGTCCCAAACCAGCAAAACAGTAACCAGCCATGGTTTTGGCTCATTGGCCACCCACACGTTCCACCAAATCACATCCCCAGGCCTGATACTTGTCTAGGGACATGTTTGCTCAAGTTCCATCGCGAGAAACCTCCTGCAAACCTGTAAAAACAGCCAATAATGGCCCTTACAACAGTCGGCCAGCTCCTGTTGAGTCTCTGTTCACTCTGTCCAAGCCCTGTTCTCAGTAGAGTAGCACAAAAACAGTCCCAACAACCATTCGCCAGCTTCTGGAAACAAATCTAATAGCCTGCAGCCCTGTAGATGCAGTCAGCCAGCCCTATAGAGAGAGAGAGAGAGAGAGAGAGAGAGAGAGAGAGAGAGAGAAATAGCAGCCAGCCAACCCTGGGACTCTTGCTCTTGGCATGTACTCCACTTGTAGCTCATGCAAATTGAGTAAACTTGCTATTTTTCCTGTCCAAACAGCTCCTAACAGCCCACGTTTTTCAGATGAGTGCTCTACAAGTCAGGGCTTGCCCACTTTGGCCCTCCCACACCCAGAATAGCAACTCGTGGAGCTATTTGGGAGTGCCCGGGTGCCCATCTCTCATAATTGGCCTTGGTTCATTAAAAATAGTCCAACCTGATGTGAACTCACTTATAAAATTATAAGTGTGTCCACCCACACTTTAAGTGAATGTGAACCCTGCACCCAATAAACCTTAGTAACATGAAATAATGAATAAATTGGGTTAAGTGTGCACACTTACCACCTGCAAAACACATAAGGAAACCATATGAGTCCCAAACAGGTGTGCACACGCGTATCCACGGGTTGTCCAGGCGTCCCCGGTGCCCGTGGACATTCACAAGCAAAATACCAAGCAATGTCCAGGCATCAAAAACAAGTCATCCATGCATGTGCAACTCACATACATATGTTGGTGCACAAACATAGTGGATGAAATCTCCCAACTTTCATCTTGTACATCCAACTAGCCCATTCACAGGTGTCGTCCACACAGGACCAAAAAGTACTCACTAGGGTAACCACCCTTCCATGAGTCCAGAGTCACTCACCAGGGTTACCACCCTTCCATGAGTTCATAAATCATGCCAGGAACTCACACCAGGATACCATTCCTTCCATGGATCCCTTCCACGTGTATTCAATCATGACATCATTCCAGACGTCTGCCAGAGAAGTGGTGACACGTACTTATAGAGATTTAGAGAGTTGCAATCTCGGGAAGGACACATGGATTCTATTACTTTGTGTGGTTTCTTTATCCGCGTGAGGAACAATCATAGGAAAACACCGGAGGATGCCATCTAGCATGCTAAGATATATGAGGGAACCATGGCTAGCCAGCCCCAGAAGAATGTCTCCAAGAAACCGCAAACCACAGGTAGCTTTCCTGGCATAAATGAAAGTTTTAGTTTGGGAAGGCTTTACATAGCCAAAACCAAACCCAGACTTCGGGTGAATTCAATCCAAAGAAGAACAAGGAGAACCAGCAAAGTCTCCAAAACATTCAGGAGGGCCGGTGTTTCATCAGAAGGGCCATACGAAGGCAATTGTCCAAGATGAAGAACAAGTCAACGTAGCTCACGTGTGACCGAAGTGAAAGGTAACCCTAAAATTATTTCAGTTGTAACATGCACCTTGCACTAGGGTACACAATGACACACTAGCATGATCATCAATGCAGCATTTGTACAGAGGTAGAACCTTTTCTAGGATTATTTGTCGTACGCCGTGACCCCATTGTGAGCCCTCAATCCAAGGACAGTCAGGCATGAGCTACGTATTTCAGTTGTTGAGCTTTAGAGGTCAGTCAGTTGTCACTCCTCTTAACCCACTTGGAGAAAGCATCATTCAGGAGCATGTATGTGTCAACCTTAGCATTAGATGCATGTAAAGCATTGTCGGTGCATTCACTTAAAAGGGGGCCAGCCCCAAGGCAGCCCATACTTGGGCTAGGCCTTGCAAAGGCATCCAAGGGCTTTTACATTCAGTCGGCCAGGCCATAAAGGCTTGGGGTCCAATCAGCCAGCACCCGACCAGCCCCACAGCAGCCGACTAGGCAATTGCTGCCAGTCGTGGTGGGCTTTACATAGCAAGGCCGACAGACATTACAGTACCCGACCAGGTCTAGAGCAGCCAACTGGTCATTTCATGCAATCATGGGGAAATTGCTACAGGCCAACAGCCTTTCTGGCAGCCGACCAGAATTAGGGGGGCATATTTAAGCAAGTGCCTCATTTCCACATTATTCAATAAAGTATTCAGCAAAGAATATTCAGTCTGCAGCATCCTATCAACTCCAGGCAAATCAGGAAGCTCCTCTTCACATTCAGCCAGCATATGTGTAGTCCTTCAGCTATTTGGACTTGCATCAGTGGCCAGAAGAGTCTTCAGACTTCAATAGAGCCTCAGATTAGGTGGATACTCAGCCGACATACGGGCTTCCTCGTCCTTGCATTGGGCATCCTTATCATTTGTACTCAGCATTGTACAGCATTTCTCCAAAGAATAATATAAGCAAATACTCCTACTTGCAAGGGGGCCCTTCATTGATTGGGACCAACTCCTACTTGCAGGGGGGCCTTTCAGTGGGTATTGGGACCCAATACTGTGTCATTCTTCTCTCTCTACTCTCTAAAGTTGATGCTAAAGATTCTCACCACATAAAGGTATAAAGAAGGCCCTGTTGTGAGTTATCACGATCAACCTCAGTAACATTGGTATCAGAGCATCAGGTTGGTAACCCAACTCAACTACCTAAAGAAGTGAGAGCATCCAGTGGATGGTTGAATTGCGGTTAGGAAAAGAAACCCAGGCCTCCACCATGTCGGGAGAGACATCACATCAAGAAGAAAGCCAACACGAAGGAATGGAGGCACAAAGCTTCCAAACAAAAAAAACGCTTCCGCCAAGCACCGAAGAGCTCCATGGAGCAAATAAATTCTTTGAAGATGCAACTTGCCGCCGAAAAAGAGAAGCCCAAAGAAGGCATCTCAGATTTGGCACAAGTCTTGCTACATATTGAAGAACAAAGAAGAAAAGATGACGAAGCAAAAAGAAAAGCAGATGAAGAAAAAGAACTAAGACGTGCAGAGGAACACAGGGATAGGAAAGCCACACGCAAATATGAGGAAGACCAATGTTGCAGAGAGAAAGCCGACTCAGAGTTCCAACAAAGACTCAACTGGGAGGCTGTGCAAATCCAGAATCAGCAAACGATAGCACAAATTCTAGCGGCTCTCCCTCAGCAGGCTCTGAGTTCCTCGTCCTCCACCGCCCCTACCACCACCGTCATATGAACCTCTCCAAATTTTCGTAAGTATGATGGTAACTACTCAATTTATTCATCAATTTGAAGCAATTTTCCATTAGCTAAAATCGCAGATCCACAAGATAAAGTCCATGTGACAACACTCGATCTCACTGGGGAAGTTGTTACTTGGTGGCAGCATTAGTCACAACTTCACATAGATCCCATCACAAGCCAAGTCCGTTTTCATTGGAATATCTTTGTGGTTGACCTCAGAGCCCGTTTTCTTCCACCACAGTACATGACCAATCTTGAGGATGAGTTTTACAAACTTACTCAGGATGGTTCCCCTGTCTTGACCTATTCCAACAAGGTCATTACCATGGCCCATCAGTTGGGCATATCAGAAGAGGATAAGCTCAAGCAGTTTATTCGAGGTTTAGACACTATCATTAGGTACCCAGTGAGGAATTTTGAGCCTCGGACTTATGCACGGGCACTAACCCTCGCTCAGAATCAAGAGCTAATGCTGAACGGAGGTAAGATCAATTTCGTACAGTCTACCCAAAAGCCCCAGCAGCAATCATCTACCCAAGGTAAGGAGGCTCTTAACAGTAAAGACCTAAAGGACCAAAAGAAAAATTCTTTGAGTCAATCGAGCAATAAGAAAGATTCTACGCCCAAGAAAACTCCTAAGGAAAAAGCTAAGGAGGGCATCACTGGAGGTTATCTCCAGCCAAATGAATAGACCCGGTATAGGACAGAGAACTGTTGTTTCTTCTGTCACACTGGGAGACACGGGAAGAAAGATTGGACTAAGTTCCACGCTGAAAAGTCTGCAAAGGCATCCACTTCCACAATAGCAACCGTAGCATCATCATCCACACCTCTTCCATCAACCTCAAATGTCGTTAAGCTTTCATTTCAGTGCCACCAGTGGTATTTGATGATACGCAGGAGGGTGAGGTTGAGGGCAAGACAAAGGCTCTCATCCGTGCCTATGGCACTGCAACGGGACAGCAGTTCATTGTCCTCTTTGACATGGGCAGCTCTGAGGATGCCATCTCTCCGTAGTTGGCTACCAAGATGAGCTGTACTTTGGTTCCTTATCATTTAGATGTGGACGGGTTTACCCCTCGTCTACGTACACACACCACTCATAAAGCTCAGCAATTTGAGTTTCAGGTTCAGCGGCCACATTCCAACGGGATTTCATTGTCTCCCCTCTTAGGGTGTGACATGATCCTGGGGATCCAGTGGTTTAGACAGTATGCACCCATTCCTGATTGGAGGCAGGACACTTTCACCATAGTTGAAGGCTTTCCTGAGCCTCTCATGATTCGCGGGGGATCGGAGTATTCCTGGCATTCCACTCATTTCCCAAATTCAAGCCCAAAGAGCCATCAGAAAAGAAACAGAGTGTGCGTTACTATATGTCCGCTCTCATTCTAATGCAGTTCACGTAGCACCTGCAGGGTAGCAACGGATGGTTGGTCTTTTGTCTCAATACAGCAACATCGTGCTGCGAGACAACCTCCCACCCAGTAGACCTGAGGACCATCGTATGGAGTTGGTTCCTGGTTCAGAACCTCCCAACAAATTTCCCTACCGCCTTTCTAAGGCATTGGAGCACGCTGGAACAACAGTTAGCTCAGTTACTCCGGTCCAAATTTATCTGACCATCCTTCTCACCTTTTACCGCTCCCATTTTGTTTGTCCAGAAGACAGATAAGTCTGCACGATTAAGTCTACTGATGACGTTAGTGGGAAAGTCGTAGTGTCTAGTCCATACTATGCATAATGGAGTTGATAGTTATATAGTCTTGTGGGTTGACTACCATGAGTATATAACATGCACATTCCTAAAAGGTGAATTTGGGTATGTTCTTGGATTCATCTAGGTATATATATATATTGGGCGCTCAATAAGCTACCAATGAAGAATAGGTTCCCCATGCCTAGAATAGAGTACATCCTAGAAAGCCTCAATGGTGCAAAGATTTTTTCTAAGATAGATCTTAAGAGTGGCTACCATCTTCGAGACTGACATTCCAAAAACAGCCTTTAGGATTGAGCATGGCCACTACGAATTTGTGGTGATGCCCTTTGGTCTCACCAACGCACCAGCGACGTTCAACAAAATGATGTCTCGGGTCTTTCAGGATCTCATTGGCAAATGCGTCATCATCTTCTTAGATGACATTCTTATCTTCTTAGGGACTGCGGAGCAACATGAGCGAGATGTGTGACACAAGTTTTGTAACTCTTGCTGGACAATGAGTTGTTTATCAATGCCAAGAAGAGTGAGTTTGGAGTACATGAAATCCATTACCTCAAGTACATCATCAGTTCTTCAGGTATTAGCGTACAGGCCATTCTTAGTTGGGATGTTCCCCATACAGCCCAGGAAATCCGCTCATTTGTGAATCTTTGTCCGGCCTACAGCACCCACATGGACAAGTTTTCTGACCTTGCAGCACCTCTAACTAACTTGCTCAAGGGCGTGAAGACTCGTCACAAATAAGACGGGGGGGTGGGGACCCGGAACAATAAATAGACCAACACTTCAAGTACACCAGAGACAGAGCATGATAACCCAGCGAAAGAACCATAAATAATACAGTAACACCGCACTGAGCCGGAACGGCCGGCCCCCCATAGGAACTTCTTTATTCAAAGAGAAGCTTTTATAATAAACTAATGTGCAGGTGTGAACAACACCAAATTCTCCACAAAGCATTAGCACAAATCTTGTCCAGATAACTATCTGGTGACAAGATATTGTGACCGCTCCCTACAAGAGCCCTACGGATCGGAAGACAATATACACATATTTAGAACACTTAATTTAACTGAAATTAACAATGGAAACAACATCAACAATATAAATACTGGAAATACCAAAAATACACAACACCAGCACTGGGGCCGGAAAGGGCCGGCCCCCCCCTCAATACATTTTGTATTTCTTGGAGTATTTATATGTACAAGTGACATGAGCCTAATCGGCCAGATTTCTCCACCAGGGAGTGAAAACAACTCAAACAGATGTGTTGGTCGGAATAGCCTTAAATCACAGGCTCATTATAATTGTGCATTCACGCTCAGAGAAGGAGCATAGGGAGCATTTGGCCACAGTGTTTGAAGAACTCCGGAAGCATAGGCTAGTCATAAATGGCAAGAAGAGTGAGTTCTTCTTGGAAGAAATACACTTCTTGGGATATATCGTGTCTAAAGATGGAGTCCATATGGATCCTTCGAAAGTAGAAGCAATTCTCAATTGGCCAGATTTGAGGACCATGCATGATGTACGCAACTTTTTGGGATTGTGTTCTTATTACAGGCGGTACATACGGTATTTTGCTGAGATTTCTTCGCTCCTTCATGCTTTAACAAAGAAGGGAACTCCGTTTCGATGGGCTGATCGAGAAATTGCGACCTTTAAGAAGCTTAAAGAAAAGCTTACTTCGGATCTCGTATTGGTACTACCGGATCTCTGAAAGGCTGTTGTTGTCTAGTGTGATGTATGTGGGAACAGCATTGGGGCAGTTCTCATGCAAGAAGGAAATGTGATAGCCTAGGGGAAATAATTGTTGGTTGTAATTCATGCTCTTTCTACATGGAAACACTATTTGCTTGGGGTTGATTTCACTGTACAGACAAATCATCAGACCTTGCGTTATTTCCTCACGAGGGCAGAGGAGAGGAGAAGCTAGATCATCACCATCCCTACAAGAATACACAACAACAATCAAGCATGCAAGCAACAACAAAGCAAGCATGCATCCACAAGCTCATGAGAGAGAGAGAGAGAGAGAGAGAGAGAGAGAGAGAGAGAGAAGAGAGGCAAACTCAAATGAGACTAATGGGATTGTCCCTTTTCATATATCATAAAATGTCTTATATACAAGAGCTCTTAGTTTACAATGGCCGCTCGCCCATTAACAATTAGGGGCCCAAAACTAGTCTTCCTAGTCTTCCTACCTCTATGTACAACTTTTTCCTATGACCGGCATTACACAAGCCGTAAGCTCGGTCATCCCATGTCTCTTTTATCATTTGTGTGGTTACAAAAGACAAGTTATAATGAGTGTAGTAGCCACGCTTGAAAATTTGTTAGTTTTCATGAAATATTTATCAGTTTTCATGAAAGACCAGATTGGTTAATCACATTAGAGACAACAAGTTTAGCTATCGTGAGTTTGTATCCATTCACAAAACCTCTTAGGTCACTGTTAATATATACTAAAAGGAAGTACCTCTAAAAAGGTGCATAGGCCTTGATTTAGTCATAGTTAGCTGCTTAATTCTTACTTTCCTTACAACATTAACATATTGTAAATTTTAATAAATTTTTAAATATTTCTATCTCTATAGTTATGATTAATATTATTATCAAATAAAATTTAAGCAAATCATCAAGTCTCAATAGAAGATGAAAGGAAAAGAGAAAAGAAGGTTTCTTGGTTAAGTTGCATATAGGTTGATGTAGTCCAATCCTATATAAACCCTTGGGGTGCTCCATGGGTAGCATGCATTTTCTGCGTAGCCCATACTCTGCCATGTCACCGTCTGTACAGCCATCTGTCCCTGCGTAGTGTACTTGCTACAGTACTGCCACTCCTCTCAACACCCCTCATTTGCCACTTTTCAGATAGGGAAACTTTCCTCTACTCCCCCCTTGTTAGAGAAGGCAGTGTTCTTAACTCTTCTCCCCCCCCCCCCCCCCCCCCCCCCCGGCATGTGGAGAGAATTACAGCAGCACCCTTCTCCCCTACACTTGCATGCTCATCTCTAAATTCTATTTCATGTTATTGTGATGCACATAAATCTTGAGGTCATCCTCTGGCCCTTTATTACAAAGGCATCCCATTCTTGCCTTGTAGTAACACCACCCTCTTGCACCTCCTTGAAGGCATCTTTGCTGAGGTACCATATTGCTTTGCCTCTTGTTCAACATGAAGCGAGTGATGGCCGTCAAGTACGCATCATAAACAAGAGAGGGGGTTTGTTGTGCTTTTAATAGTGCACTATGAGAATTCATTCTCCTCGAACAAAAAAATAAAATTCATTACCTTGGCCTTCCATAGAATTTATTACTAAATATAATTTATACTCTCTCTCTCTCTCTCTCTCTCTCTCTCTCTCACACACACACACACACACACACACACACACACACAAAACATTGATTAAATGTCCTGTTGATGAATATACAGATAGTGAAACTGAGGAAGAAAGTTCTACTTCTGATGATGAAGGTCAAGTATCATTTTATTTGAAAGAAGAAGATGAGTATATAATGCAAGCTGAAGAGATGTCAAAGGAGGAAGAAGAGAGTAGACTTGAAGATATGGACAGTCTGATGCAGCCTCCACCACCCAGTGCAGAGAAAGAGAAGCTATTACAGGGTATGTTGAATCCCAGTTTGCACTCAGTGGAAAAAGGAGAATATATGAAGGTAATACATAAATTTCCAGATTTGTTCATTACCTCATATGAAGAGATCCGAGGATGTGAACCAATGCCTAGTATTGAAAGAGGGTGTGAAGCCAGTATTTTAGAAGTTGAGAAGGATAAATAGAGAGCTATTGCCTGTGTTGAGAGAAGAGTTGAGTAAATTATTGAAGGCAGGATTAATTTATCCAGTAGATCACTCAGATTGGGCAAATCCAGTAGTCATTACTCCAAAGCATACAGGTGGGTGGAGAGTCTGTTAATTACAAGCCTCTAAATGCTGCAACAAAAAGCAATCACTATCCTCTGCCATTCATTGATGATATTTTAGACAAGGTGGATGGATATGAGAGGTATAGTGTATGCGATGGCTTCTCTGGGTATTTTCAGATTTCAATTGTCGAGAAAGACCAAGCTAAAACCACTATCATTACACCGAGGGGTTGCTATTGTTATCGAGTAGTACCATTTGGTTTGAAAAATGCGTCCTCATGGTATCAGAGGAATACTGATAAAGTACTAGCATCTCTCACAGATGATTTTGTGAGAGCTTTTTTAGATGATATATGTGTATATAGTTCTCAAAAGGAGCATGGCAATAAATTGGAGCAAGTATTTTCTAAAATGGATGATGCAGGTGGACAGTTGAATCCTAAAAAGTGTCATTTAGGATATTCAAAAGTGAAGCTGTTGGGTCATATGATATCTCAAAATGGAATTGAACCTGATCCAGAGAAAATAAAAGCTCTTATCTTATTATCTACACCATCAACATCCAGGCAGCTGCTGCTGCCTGTAGACTTTTGTCCAGAAGGTAAAGTATATGGCAAGATTTATTCATTTAGTATCTTAATTGCTTTATCCTCTTCAACAAGCCATGAAAAAAGAACCATTGCAATGGAATGAAGAATGTGAGGAAGTGTTTGAGAAAGTGAAGGAGGTATTGGGAGGTATTTCCAGTGTAAGGGCCCCAGATTTCTCCTAGGTCTTTTATGTGAATCCATCTTTTGGTCCGGATGTGGTTGGAGCAATTTTAATGCAGAGAGGAGATGAGTCCAGATACATAAGACCCGTATATTATGCAAGTAGAGTGAAGACGGAAGCAGAAAGGAAATATACAGAGGCTGAATTGGTTTTGTCAAGTCTGGTATATGCCTGCAGGAAGTTCAGGTCATATCTCCTGACAAGACCATTTGTGGTTCTGACAAACTATACTCTTCGCCCTCAGTTGGTGAATGGTACTTCACTCTCAAAAGGTATGATGCGATGGTTAGTGGAGCTTCAAGAATATGATTTCTCATTTTTAATTGAAGATACTTGCAAGGCAACTCTGGCAGATCTTCTGACGTATAAGGAAGGCCCGATCCTGGTGAAGGAAGTGGATTCAAAGATAGAAAAAGAGGAACAAAATATCATTCCCGGAGCTCAATGTCACTCCTTATCACCCTCAATGCAATGGTTTGAATGAGTTGATGATGACTAAAATGACAGAAAGTCATATAAAAAATTGGGATGTAGAGATGAATCGTGTATTATGGGCATACAGAGTTGCGGTGAAATCTGGCACACAATTCTCACCATTTCATTTAGTTTATGGGAAAGAAGCACTCATGCCTATTGATGTAGAAATTCCAGCTTTGAAGTTTCTGGCTGAAGAAGGATATGAACCTATCAATTGTTACAGAGAAAGATTATTGGCTTTGCAAACAGTCCAATTAGACAGAGAACTAGCTTTTGATCATTATGCCACTATGCAATTGAAAAGACAAGAGAAAGAGAATTAAGGAGGTGAAGCAAAAAGGAATCGAAGAAGGTAATCTGGTTCTCAGGTATAATAGCAAGCTGGAAAGTACATTTCATACTGCATTCCAGACAAAGTGGGAAGGTCCATACAAAGTTGAGAAAAAGTTTGATAATGGAAGCTATCAACTTACTGATTTAAATGGAAAGAAGCATAAAAGAAGAGTGAATGGTCTGCGATTAAGGAAATATTTTGCTCGGTATGTTAGCCTTGAAGAAAAAAGATCGGGAAGCTGATGATGCATGTCAAGAGGTTGTGGAGAGTACAGAGGAAGATCTGAATATCACATCTTTGTTTGTATAGTTGCTGGACATGAATGTCTCAGCAGAAATAGGGGGTTACTAAATATGTGTGGACAAAAACAGAGACCGATGATGTGTATATACTGTGCATAATACTAAGAGCTTCAAGAATATGTAATCAGTTTGAGTCAGTTTTGAGTTTTGGTTGAGATAAAATTCAATGTACAGGAGAGAGAAAGTAAAGGGAGAAAATGAAAAGGTTTTGGCACAATTTCCAAGGTTTTTGAAGAGGAATTAAGGTACCCTTTGACATGGATGGTGGGCTATGACTGGGACACCTGTGTGTTAGTAGGAGCTTGATTTGGAGTAGGTGGCAGGCATGCAGGCCTGTGTGTGTCAGTTCCACACACATGGAGGACATGTAGGATGCCAAATGTCAACACATGAAGGCTCAAGAAGCCTCCTAGAGAACTCGCCCAGTTTTCGAGCCTGCGAGAGCTCATTTGGCAGTTTTGCGTGGAGATGGAGTGCTTGGAGGAGCTGCCAGAGGAGCTGTGAAGCTGTGGATGTAGAGGAGACCGGCTGTGGAGCTTGCTACGGATGCCCGGAGAGCAGATTGTGAGCAAGAGTTGCTGAATTTGCTGAGGAGAGGCCGCGGGAAGCAAGAGAGAGCCAAGAACTGCATTTCCATTGTGAGGAACAGGTGATTTTTGAAGATTCCAGAGGCAAGAGACCAGGAGAAGTAGGGCGACCAGTTTTGGGGCCAGGCTGGAGGTTTTCGAGGAACAGGAAAAAAAGGTAAGTGTGCTGTTTTTCTGTGTTACATCTGCTACCAACACAGGAGAGGCCAGAGGAGGAGCGGTCTGTTTTACTGTGTTTTGGAGCCAGAGAAAGAGGCTAAAGCGAACTATTTTGGGAAGGTTCAAGGGCTCGAATTGAGCCTGAGGACTTTCTCTTGTCAGTATTCGAAGGTTGATGCTGTATTTCTGATTTGGGAGACCTGTGGGAGAGTTTTCAAAGAATATACTTGTTGAAAACAGCAAAATTCAGGAATGTTTTGGGTATTTGGAAGTGCTACAGCCCTGGGAAGGTGTTTTTGCGGTGTTTCAGGTTCAGAACAGGAGAGGTTTTGTGAACTATGTAGAGCTGAATTGTCTGGCCCAGTTGTAGTTGAGAAGATGAAGAGTGTTTGCTGAGTTTTCTTGGAGGCTTTAATGCTGAAAATGATCTACATCTGAGGAATGTATTTGATCTTGGAGTTGGGACCACGGGTTAATTCCATAGACCTTGGAGATGAAATCAATCCAATAGCAGTGTTTTTAGAAGTGTATGGTCATATTTGCTATGTGATTTTGCATATCAGAGATGAGTAATGGATGAACTTCCAAATGTTTCCTGCTCACATGCTCTCAGCTGGAGTACTTGTCTTTGAGACAATGTCTGACGAAGAATGTGAAGGATCTTTCTAGTAGACATCTGAGTAGTTGTTCTCAGTGTTTGTAAGTAAGAGTTTTTTTGGGGTTATTTGTGTTGTAATAGTTTGCTGTCCAGAAAATACAGTTTTGTAAATTTGAAGAAAAGCTTTGAGGATAGCCCACCTCTGATATGTATATTGTCCTGGAGTTTGGTCCGGATATCGAAGAACTGTACTTTGAAGATGGTTCTATGTTTGAGGTCGTTTATTCTGAAAGTGATGTAGGGTACTGGTCAGTCATAGTTCATATCGCTGAGGGGGAGTGGGCTGATTATGAATGGGTGTTAGATGATGATGGTTCTGAGGATGTGATGGATGTACAACTCTGTAAAGACGAAGACTTGAATTGAAATAAAGTTTTGTACATACTCTTGGGTCTGGTGTTCTGGGTGTGTTGTATCAGTGTGTGGAAGTGTGACACCCTATAAAGGCATATATTGCTATACCGCTTCCGTGTCATCAACGTGCAAGAGAATGTAGGCATAACATGGACATTTAGAAGTCACATCCTACAAATCATTAATGCCCTCTTGGAAACCCTTGAGTATATGCATGATAAAGATCTCTTGCACAATGATCTACATGGCAAGAATATTCTTTTTCATTTTGATGAGAGCACATGTAATGTTTATGTGGCGCTAGCAGACTGGGGTCAAGCAACACGCACACAAAGCAAATCTCATTTTCTGAAGCTCCCAAATGAAAAACCACAGACAAAGATTGAGTGGCAACAAAAATACAAATATGTTGCACTTGAATGCTTTTCTACAAGTCCTCCTCCTTTACAATAAGGTCCAAGATGTATATTCTATGAGTTTCCAAATCAAGCACTTGCTTGATTGTATTCCAAAGCCATTTCCAAATGAAGAAGTTACTACATTAATCTCTCGGATAAGAAAAATCATGTGATTAGGGATGTCAATATAACTCCTATCAAGGCCATTAGCAATATATTTAGCTTTGTGTATGCATGGAGCCCAAAAAAATGGGCTAGACATTAATAGGTTCTCAAGTGTGCATCCATTTAATGGCTAGTTGCCTTTTATTTACAAGTAACATGGATTTATTATAAATCTCAGATTTGTATTTCAAAGAGTTTATCTGAATTGTCTCGAATACTAATGGCAATGTTACTGTAAATTGTCTCAAAAATTTAAGTGTGACTTGACTATACTAAATTGTCTCAAAAATTCAAGTGTGACTATACCATTCAAAGATTCTATCTAAATTGTCTTGAACATTAATGGAAATGTTACTGTAAATTGTTTCAAAAATTCAAGTGTGACTAATGTGACCGCATCTTTAAATTGTCTCGAATATTCAAGTGTGACTATACTAAATTGTCTCTAAATTGTTTGCATACGATTGTCTCTAAATTTTTTGCATATTAACTTCTTATTTTTGTATATGATTTTTTTCATTAACTTCTTATTTTTGTATATGATTTTTTTCATTAAATATAATAAAATCAATTATATTTTTTGTGAATAGAGATTAACCAAATGGCAGCTGCGAGAGCTGGCGAAGGATACAGACCTCCGCAAGGTTGAGGGGTTAGATCATGCAGAGTCCCAATGCATACTACAAGAGGAGGCCCGCCGTCAATTTGGCGAGCAAGATCTGTCAAATTTCTTTGAGGACATTTTAATGAAGGGTTGGAGGGAGATCCCCTAGCACTTAAGGACGTGAAGAAGCTATGTCCTTCCCACTTTTTACGTGACACTTTGTTTTGGATAAGTGGTCGAGTAAAGGAGGAGTCCCTGCTAAAACTCCTTGATCATCAGCATGTGGGATTGGCCAAGGTCTTGCTACTAAGGTTTATATAGAAAGAGAGAGCGATGCCAAACAATAATCAAATGACATTATATTTTATTCAAAACAGGTGTTTGTCCAAGATATCCTAAAGAGACGAGTAGATTGGACCTCTCGTCCAATCTTATGCAAGAAAGGTATACGACTGGACCAAAAACTTTGAAAGAAGCTCGAGACAAAGCTTTGCAAGCCAAGGCCTTGTACATGCCTTGGATGGAGGGCAAGACAAAGAACTACAATTGGGACACGCCTCAAAAGAATAAGTTTAAAGACTAATCCCCATCAAGAGTTGAGTCTCAAGAGAAGAAGGATGGGAGTGACGAAAAACCTCCACTCTTTCGAAGAAGATTATCCCTCAAGCAACGTGAGGAATACACCAAATAAGGGAAGTGTTTCCAATGTGAAAAGAAGGGAAACTTGGCTGCAAATTGTCTTGAGCCAAAGCAAGAAGCCAGAGAGATCGGAAGATCATCATATTGACATACTGCCGGGAAGTTTGTTAAGAGGAGATTCTATCAGAACAAATTAAGACCATATTAGGGAGTTGGGAAAATCCCAATTTCCATTTTGCAAGATCAAAAAATGGGGGGCATGGTAAACCCTTTTAATGTTTTATCAAAACCCCCTCATGTGACATATCATTGGAAAGCTCTTGAAGAGCAGGTTCTAAATCCACATTCTCTGACAACTTTCGAGTTGGTATACTCAAGATACACCAAAAAGTAGATTGAGAAGAAAATTCCCAAAGTAATGGGATTTTCCTAAACTCTCTAATATGGTCTTAATTACAGAATAGAAATTTGGTGACCTTTTCTATCATCAAGGAAGAAACTCGCAAGAAGTAAACTTATTTTTGTGTAACAAAGGACTTGAGGCTAGAAGTGTCTATAACTCAAGCCTTGCAAAGCTACTTTTATTGGCCTTATATGAATGCAGGAATTGGTCTAGGTAGACCTAAGGAATGAGTAGCTGCTACAAAAAGAATAGAAAATATTCCCTTGCCAACATGAAAGCGCCTTGTCATCTTGTTACACAACGAGAATGAGAAGATCGTCGAGATGGCTAGCCAAGGAATTGCCCTTACAAGCCAAGGACAAACAGCAGAGAGTGTGACTGAGAGGATTGCTCGACTTGAAGCAAAGGTTGCATCACTACGTGTAGAGAACCAAAAGCTCCATGCAGTGATTGCACGTTATCAAAGTCCATGCAATGTGTCAGCTGAGCTATTCAAGATTGACGATCTACTTGGAAGCCCAACAAGTGTTGGTGCTGGTGCTAGTGGTAGCCACTTACAAGGTGCTCCTAGTGGGGATTTAGATGGAGGCATCACCCAGGAGGATGCAGAAGACTTATCAGTGACACAAACTCTTTTTTAGATATTTTTTGAAGACTCAAAAACATTTAGTTGTAAAAGTTTATTTAAAACTATAATGGAAGCCTTTGTTTTTGAAAATATATACTCGCAAAAATTTAATGTTATATTTCAAAGCTGCATTGCATTTTAGTGATTGATTATTAGCTGATGAGTACAAGTAAATTATTCTTCTACTAGCATTGGCGCTATATCATCAACTTCATCCATATCTAAGGCATTTGATCGTACTTCCCATTCATCCTCATCTTCACTACATCTCTCTTCTGCAACTGCGTCAGTAGTCAAAGGCAATGGCATACAAGATTGTGCAGCACGAGTATATGTACCTTTGTGTTTTTATGCTATACCTACATGACCCTTGCATAGAGGTGTGAATGTAAATTTTATATGATTTTATTATGTTATGAATGTAAAGGATGTAAACTATTTTGCTAGTTTTGTGACACATAATGTTTTACCATAGTGTCAATGATTTGGCATATGTTTTATGGCATTCACAAAGTAGTTTTGTGATGTGTAATATTTTACACGAGTGTCAATAATTTAGCATATTATGCTATGCTTTATGGCATTCACAAATAGAAATATTCTTTAATAAAAGGGATTAAAAATGGTACATATTAATGTCACTTGCTCAAAAGAAATTATTGGGGAAAGCATTTAGTAATGTATTATTAACGTTGCTTGCTCAAAAAATCCATTGGAAAACATTAAGTAATGTGTTATGTATATTCATAAGATATACTCTTATGTGTTATATTGTTCTCCTTGATAGTATGAATCTTTACATTATTTAATATCGCATAATCTCAAAAACAAATTCCTTTCTTTACATTATTCAATATCTCATAATCTTTACATTATTCAATATCTCATAATCTCAAAAAATTCCTTTCTTTATTTACATGATGTTTAATTCATTAGTCTAGGTGAAATGCTCAAAAAATGCATAAAGATGAATGCATAAAAGTTCTCCTTTCATATGACTATAACTAATGTTGATTGTCTAATTGACATCATGTACAAGGATAGATTAATCACAAGTGCTTTTATATAATAGTATGGAATTGATTATGAGGGGATAGAGTTTGTTCTAGTGGTCAATTTTGATAGCATTAGAATATTCTTCTCTTATGTATTGATGATACTCATGGCAAGGAACTATGATGAAATCTAAAAGCTAACTTGCATACTAAATTTGTTATTAAGGATCTTGTCATAGTTTATAATTGTTTGGGCATTGAAGTCAAAATTTTCAAATGGATGCAAACTCCAATATTCTCAAGTATAAGGAATTTAATCAATAATAAATTCAACATAATATAGAGGTGATTGGATCTCTTATCTGCCTCACTATTGCAGCCTACTTCTTCTTTAGCATTTACTAATGTTGAGTAAAAAGCCTTAACTATAGCAAAATTCCAAGCCATTTATCTTAGAAAGAGTACTCAAGGGAGTCAAATGCATTTTTCTTGGCTAGTGAAAACATCTAGCTTTCTTAAAAATAGCCTACTTCTTGAGCATTTACTAACTTTCAGTACAATTTAAGTCTTAACTATAGTAAAATGCCATAACTATCTTCTATGATAACATATCTACATACGCATTGATAAAAATAATTTGGCTCATCATGCAAGAACTAAACACACTGACATAAATGAGAATTTCATAAAGGAAAGAGTAATTCTTAGAGATGAATGCAAAGGAAAATGAAGCATATATTTTCACAAAGCCTTTGGAATTTGATTTGTTAAAGAAACACAAGGTATCTCTTATCCTTGGAATATGATTCTCTTAAGTGGGGATTATTAAGCATAATAAGTATAACCCCTTCCCTTATCTTTGGAGCATCATTTTGCAAGAATAATACATGCAACACCTTCTTAGCACAATAAGTGCAACCCCTTCTCTTATCTTTGCAAGAACCAAACACATTAATATAAATAAAAATGGTATTTCTTGGAGATATTAATGGGCATCATGTGTATACACAAGGGAAAACTTAGCAAATATTTCACAATTCCTTGAGCAACAAACTTGTGAAACTCAGAAAGCATATCTTGGCCTTCACCATGTGTATACAAAAGAAAAATCAAAAAATATTTCACAAATCCTTGATCAACACTCATTTTGAAAAGCACAAGGAATCTCTTGGACTTTATTCAAAGAGATATATTGTCCTTAAGGAGAATTTCATCATAAAAAAGATACTTCTTGGGGATAGTAATGTGTGTCATGTGTATGCAAAGGAAAACTTGGCAAATATTTCATAATTCCTTGAGCAACAAACTTGTTTGAAAAGAACAAGGCATCTCTTGGCCTTAATTCAAAGAAGTATGTTACCCTTAAGGGGGTATTATTAAGCACAATAAGTGCAATTCCTTTCCTTAGAGCATAATGTTATTGCGATTATCATAGACCCACCTCACTTAGAAACCTATTTCTAAACATTCCCATGTAGATGAAAATGCATCCAATAGATATTTGTAGAGGAAATTATAAGAGGGTTTTTCTTATTGAGACCTTCCTAATTCATCAAGGATCTAAAGTTATGGCATGGATCCTAAAATCCTAAAATGTATGAATTTAAGAAACAATTAGGTGAGTTGAATATTCAATATAAGCATGATGATGATCATGTGAAATGTAACAATTAAGATTATATTATTGAAGTTCTAGGTTTCCTTAGGATTGGCATTGAGAAGTTCTCTCTTACCAATACAATTTTTTTCATTTCTTATATCATCATTGTAAACATTGCACTTCATCATCTATAGTCATAACTCTAGTGAGAATATATTTCTATATTGGATTTAATATCCTTTTATCTTTAATATATTTATGCATTTATCTCATTTGTAAGTACATCCCTACTACCTTGGACCTGCACAAAAACTTACCTTCATGCTTTGGTTCTTTAAGACGATCTAGTTTTGGTATTGATTAGACCACCACCTTCTCCCAATTGCAACAACGGCAAACTGTGATGCAAGTTGTGGATTAGATTTTTTTCCCTTTGATTTGACACTTAGTTTATAGCTATATAGGCTAAATAACCTCTACATATTCTTGAGTTGGCTATATTTTGGTCAATTTATCCTTGTTTCATGTAATGTATACCGTAGAAATGTTGTGTTTTTCCTTGGTTTAACAATTTTTATATTTATGCAATATTTTAATGGAACTAAAACTAGTTGATTCCTCACTAACAATTAATTAATTCTTCCAATTTTCTTTTGCATTTTCTATGGGGTTGTTTTAACCCTTTTTTGGCTTGACTAGAAATTTGAAAGTACACTACTCACACATACAAGATGTTGTTGCTTGCACACAGGAGGTTTGAACCCATCACCTAGGGACTCTTAAAATCCTTCATTATTATTGTACTAATGCCAGGGGTTATTTCAACCTTAAATTGCCCAAGTACTTTTTCACAAATTGACCAAATTGGGAAAAATATGCCTTGATAGAATATGAGTTTTCTTTATTATTTCACCTCATTAGAAAATTTTGGCATCTTAAATTGCAAGTGCATTGGAACAATTGAAGAGTGTGTCTATAATCAATTTCATAATCACATATCACAACCACGTAATAGTCAATTTTTGTTACTTGATTTTGCATAGTTCCATTAATTTCTTCTTGACTTTTAAGAGATTTTAGGCCAAGACTTCCTTGAGAGCTCCTAAAAGAGGCATTCTCAAAGGTTCTTTCCCTTTATCATAAGAACCAAAGTGACGGCCCTCACTTGTCCCTATTCAAGAAGAGTTGGCAAACGTCCATTTTTTGCTTGATTAGAAAGATCTTTAAATATATGAATATTTCAATTTATCATCTTTTTCCCCTTACCTCCATAATTAACTCCTAAATGATATGAATGTAAAGATAATTAGATAGTAGACATGATTAAATTCACCTAATCAAGCCCTTATACAAATTTCTATTAATTCTTCTCCCTCTTCTAATTTACTCTTTGAAATAAGATAAGAAATAATATTAATTAGAGATAGGGAGGTTTAGGAAGAGGCTTTTTAAGCCAACTAAACATGCACATGTTGAGAACTAAATAATTAATCATTGATTCTTATAATTAAAGAACCCATTGAACCTTCCAACTAGGATATTTCTCCTAACTAAAAGCTTGGAGGGATACTTTTAGCTATTTGTAGAGGTTAGAGGAATATTTTTCCAATGAGGGTTTTTATTGCTAGACGTAATAAAGAGAAGACCTTACATCTTCATTTAGATGGATCTCCGTATTCTTATAGAGTGATTGGACTAGAGGTGGTGTAAAAGATGTAGAATAGATACCTCTATAAAGGTGGGTGCTTTAGACAAAAATCAAGGGGGAGGGGGGGGAGGACAAGAAAAATCTCTACGCAAAATTTACAAAACCAATAAAGTGGGAGAGCTCCAACTTGATGAGAAAACACATACTTAAATATACAAGAGGGTTGGGTGCCCACACATCATATACACTAGCCCAAATCCTCTTCTATCGATCTAATCCTTACATGTATCTTCGATAAAATTGAATGCATGGATTTATGTATTTAGAAATACTCATAACCAAAATCAAAGTATCTAGGGATGCTTGAGATAGTAGTGAATATATTTTAAGGCCAGTGGGCAATTCAAGTCAAGAATGTGTCAGGAGGAATATATCCACCCTAGATTGTATTTGAGAAGAATGCGTACACACCCAAAGAACTGCTAGGAACAAGGTGAAGGGCCCCTAGATGCTGAGTTCCCGGATGTCAACAAACAAACCCTTTGATGAGCCACCACCACAATGGCAACAATCCTAGAAGCCACTGGAAAAGGGTGAGATCCTACCAACTCCTTATCATAGAATCACACCTCAATGGGTAAGAGACCCCCCTCCCATGATATTTCAACCCGCTAACCTATTCTTTGAAGAGGAAGAAAGGGCCACCAAAGGACACCCCATGGGACCTATCACACCTCTTGTCTTTTCAAGATTATGATGATACCATTATAGGTTAGCATAGACCCTTCCCTGCAAAGAATCAATCCATACTATACACAGACTTGAGGTCTCGTTGGTGCGACTGTAAATAGACAAACACACAAGTGAGAGATGGATGGCTAGATTTTCCACTATCTTCTCCACTTCTCCATAACATAGAGATAAGAGTACATACTACATGGAAAAGAATTTACTACTAAAACATACAAGGCCCATAGTGTGAAACCGACTATATGAGCCAACATTATAATTATGCCATAAATCTAGTAAACCAAAGTGGCTATCAATCTTGTAAACCATTGTTGTCATATTAACTATAAATCTCACTAACCATGCCAATGGCATAAGTGTGGAGGTGTCATACTTGTATATCATCCACACTAGTTAAGCTCGATATCTCAATAGTCACAACTCTATACGCTGCAGTCTAAGTAAGCTTCTAAACCTACAAAGCTTCTCTGTACCTAATGTCTTCATGAAGATGTTAGCCACTTGATCCTATGTGCTGACATAAACCAAATCCACATCCCATGCTAGAACATTCTCCCTCACAAAATGATAAAGTACCTCAATGTGCTATGTCCTAGCATGATACACTGGGTTACTTGCCAATTGTATGATGCTCATGTTATCACAATAAATGAAAACTTTCCTATGTATGAGCACACCCTTATGTATGATGATCATGTTATCATAATTGTATGATGCTCATGTTATCCCAAAAAATGACAACTTTCCTATGTATGGGCTCACCCATATCTATAAGTTGCTTCTACAACCAAGCTGTCTCACATGTTGGCCTAGTAGTTCCCCTGTACTTAGCCTTTGTACTCAATAAAGAAATCATTAGTTTCTTCTTATTATTGCTAATAGCAACACTCCTATAGCCGCTATTAGATCTCTTATCTAAGACACTACCAGCCCAATCTACATCTATGTAACCATGTAGATGTACATATATCCTAGCCTCATAGAGAAGTCCATCATGTATTGTGGACTTTATATAAATGAGTATCCTCCTTGCCACATATAAATATGGCTTCCTTGGGATCACATAAATCAACTCACCACACTTTAATTGAATAGCTCAAATCTAGCTTGGTGACAGTCATGTAAATCAAACTACTAACAACTATGCACCTATATATAGTAGGGTTCTCCATCAAATCACCTATATCCACAGATAACCTTGTGTTCTGCATCAATGGCACTCAGATTGGCTTACAAATTATCATCCCATACTTGGACAGTATGTTTGTAGCATATTGCCTCTATACCCCATACCTAAGAAAGTATTACTGTTCACCCAAATCTTTCATTTCAAACTTTTTCTTAAGAAGCATCTTTACCTCATGAATGTCATCATCACTACCACTTATAACACTCAAGTTATTAACATAGATAATAATTAAGTCATCAACATAGATAACCACTAGCACAATCCCTATGTTAATCTTTCTCACATAAAGTAAGAAATCAGCATTGGATATCTGAAATCCAATGTTGATGACAATCAATATTGATGACCACTAGCTCAATCCCCATGTTAGTCTTTCTCACATAAAGTAAGAAATCAACATTGGATATCTAAAATCCAATGTTGATGACAATCAAGCCATTAATATTGATGCAACCACTAGCACAACTTTCTCATGTAGGTTACCAAGCAAAAATGCATTTTTTACATCCATTTGATGTAAAGACCACGACTACTCTCATGGTTTCCATCCCAACAACCGAGTTTAATGTCTTCTCATAGTCAATGCCATATTTCTATGCATATCCCTTGGCAACAACCAATCTTGCCTTGTACTTGCTATCAAAACCATCTAAACTATGCTTCACTTTGTAGACCCACTTATATACAATTGCCTTCTTTTATCAGGAAAAGGCACCAATTCCGATGTCTCATTAGCATCTAACGCAACCATATCTTCATCCATGGTGTCTTCCCAATTGCCTTATTTTATTAGGAAAAGGCACCAATTCCGATGTCTCATTAGCATCTAACGCAACCATATCTTCATCCATGGTGTCTTCCCAATTGTTATATCCAAGTGGCTATCTAAACATATATCTAACAATAGTAGACCTACGTACACTTGGATCACTACAGATGTTCTCAACACTACTTTGGCTCTTTGTACACCATGTACAACAATAGACGAGATCCTAAAATCCTCATCAAGGCTTTGTTCTAAGCCACTATCTCCACCAACAAAGGAGACCTACTGAAACATCATGCAAAATGTTGATCCACCTTTTCTTTTCCCTTGCATGATACCTGTGAACGTACCAAATTTTTAGCACTTGTAGTACCACCACATGACACATCAAAATGCCTAAAATTATACCTTAACCTACTTGATCAAGGTCTCACACACAATAAGTCCATTACTTCTAGAGGACTCTCCTGGTCCACTAAGTGCCTATGATTGCTACTCATCATTTAAGGCATCCATCTGATTCTTTTCTTCAACATTTATAGAACCCTTCCTGAGTTACTCATCTCTGCATACTCGCATCTCCCATATAGTGGGGTTATAACATTTATAGCTTTTATGCTGAAGGGAATAACCAATGAATATACATTTTTTTTGCCTTAGGATCCAACTTACTTCTTACCTCATCTGGTACATGTACATAAGCAATGCACCCAAACACTTTCAAGTGTGCCAAATTTGGTGTAATGTTACAAACTATTGCAAATGGGCATTCTATTCATGATATGAACTATAGTTGCTACTATTAGAGTGTGCACACGTAGAAGCATAGACAAAGGGAGAGAGAGAGAGAGAGAGAGAGAGAGAGAGAGAGAGAGAGAGAGAGAGAGAGAGAGAGAGAGAGAGAGAGAGAGAGAGAGAGAGAAGGAGGGAGAGAGGGATTGTTGTGCAGACAAGATCACCTCGATTGATTAGCAAAAGGCTAACAATGGTAATAGCCAATAGATGGGCACTACAATGTGTACTTGAGAATGGATATACAAGTGTGATGAGAGGAGGCCTTTATAAAGGAGGCCATGAAGCTGGCCAACTGGCACCACATGAAGGTGGCCAGCTGGCATATATTACCCCATGACTAGCATAAATCTATATATGGCACAAAGATAAATGCCCAACTTAATACAAGGCCTAGCTCTCATACAATGAGATGCACAAAATTATAACACCCTCTCTGCAGCTCATAGTGTGAAAATGTCAAAAGAAGAAAAGCTGATGAAGATGCACCATAGACACTCCAGCACTAGAGATACCAAATACACCTCAAAAGTGTGAAAATGTTAAAAGAAGAAAAGCTGATGAAGATGCACCATAGACACTCCAGCACTAGAGATACCAAATACACCTCAAAAGTTGCACTTGCCAACCTGTCTCCTAAAAGACAAAATGCCACCCTGAACAACAAAGAAATTTGCTTAGCTCCGAATTCCCACACTAATGTGCAGTGAAATCCATGAGTTATCGATAAAGCACACCCATAATCCCCCAAACAGTGAATTGTGAACACATCACAGCCAAAAAAGACCTCGAACAATGAACTTTGGAACTCATCCAGTCCATAATCTATGGTACACCAAGAAATAGACCTAGAACACATCCAAGCCATAGCTCCAGCCACCAAAAATGAACTTGTCTTGCCGAATATTTTACTTGCTTGGAACTCCAACCCACTGGACCTATGCACAGAAGTCAGGCTTAGTGAAAACCCCCTCTCCCGCCCACAAGCCTCCTCTGGTTGGAAGCACACAGGGAAAAACTATTTGTATAATAATAAAAAACTGGCCATCTAGGTCTTCCTTGGCTGTTATTATAGCCTTAGGGCCACTAGAAGTCATTGAAACTATCAAAGTCATCATCTTGTATATGATCATTACCCTTCTTTGAAAACTTGGCCTTGGCCTTGGCTTTACCTTTGAAGTCCTTTCTTTCCACAAGAGTAGCAGTGACTCCATCCTATCTTTTTCACTGTAGTAAGTGATTTTGATCCTTTCCACTAGGAGGGAACCTTACCTTCCCCTGAGAAAAAAGGATAGATTCCTCCTCCAAGGAGGGACCCATATCCACTGCAATAGCAAAGCCTTTGTGGCATCGATGATCTTAGCACTCCACCACCAATCTCCATCACTTCTCCAAAACACTTCTCTAATGGAACAAGAAATGAGGATTAATTAGTCCCCTCTCAGAATTGAGAAAAAAAGGGGGCTAGACAGTACTAAACAATCCACCAACACGCACCGAAAAGCATCCTCTATAATGGGAGGGAAGCTGGAGAAGAAGAGGATTCGTTGAAGCCACTTGTTGGGCTGCACCACATGCAAAGATGCCACCCTCCACTACTGTCTTTGCTACAAACCAATAGATCAAACACCACTAGCCACTGTAGAAAATGCTTGAATAAGCAAAAATGCATCCAAGCAGGCTTGCACCTAGACACCTTGCCATTGATGCAAGAGTAGGAGCACCGTTAGAAGAAAAATGCTGATGGAGAAGAGGCACTTGATGAAGAAAATGTAGCCACCAAAAGAATGCAGCACACCAATCACCAACGCAACCCCCCTCTAGGTTTCACGTTGTGACAACATGACACGATTTGGGGTGCAATGACCCTATATGAGGCACTGAGAGTGGCCAAGTTTGTGCACCAAGTGGAGTCTCTAGAGACATATGCAATACTATTGGATTTCCCACTCTCTCCTACACTCTTTGCCCACTCTTTTTTGATGACATAGAGGCCTTGTGGATATCTTTGAAGGCAAAGCTCACCACTCGCACCTATATTATCGTATGCAAATGACATTATCTTGATCTCAGATTCATCCAAGGGTTTATGAAGACAGTTGGATGCATTGGAGAGGTTTTGTAGGGAGAGAGACCTTACCACAACCCTAGCAAGACCAAAGTCATGGTCTTTGACACGTCATGTTTTTCTCTCTCTCACTCCCTCTTGCTCTCTCCCTCTCAAATAATTATTTCATGTCTCTCCCGATTGGTTAATTACATTACAGACAAGAAGTTTAGCTATTGTGAGTTTGTATCCATTCACAAAACTTGTTAGGTCACTATTAATATAAAAAGAAGTACCTCTTAGAAAGGTGCATAGGCTTTGATTTAGTCATAGTTAGTTGCTTAGCTCTTATTTTCCTTTTTACATCAACATATTGTGAATTGTAATAATTTCTTAATATTTCTATCTCTATAATTATGATTAATATTATTATCAAATAAATTTTAAGCAAACCATCAAGTGTTGATAGAAGATGAAATGTGGTGCGTGTGATTACATGCATTGGTACACAGAGGAGGGTGGCCGACATGCTTCTCACACATGTAGGTGGGCAAGGCAATGAGAACCAAGTGATGGCAGGAATCTGGGAGCAGTTCGATGAGGTCAGGGATGGAGGTTGGGGGGACTTGGAGGTCGGATGAGGAAATGAAGAGGAGCCATGAAGAAGAACAAGGGGAAATAGAGGTAAAGAAGTCGTATCCTGATTGGATCTCTGCAAGACTAAACGTGCAAGCTCAGAAAGGAAAAAACCTAAGCAAGGGAAGGTATGTACTAGTATTTCCCCTGAGCTGGTGAGGAGATAGATTGGATTATTTTCTATGTGTAGTGCTATTCTATTTTGCCTGGGGAGTCCTCCGAGCAAGGTGGAACTAGGGAAGTGGTTGTTGCAGGATGAGGTATTTCATGAGAAGGTGGTTTTGCAAGTGTTCTATCTGGGGACAGGCTTCTTTAATGTCATGTTCTTGAAAGGACAAACTGTTGTTGATCTACTCACAAGAGCTCTACGTTTCATGGGGCAAAATATTGTGCACTCTATGCCTGACCCGGCTTTTGATGTAAACAAAAATCTTCACGAGGCATGTCTAGTATGGGTTGAAATCTTGGGGCTCCCACCCTAGCTAAGACCAGCGCTAGGGGATTTAGCAAGAGAATTAGGACCGTTTCTATTTGTCCCAAAGGATGAGGACATGGGATGACAATCAAACAGAGTCTATTACCTAGAATACCCATTGGAGAAACCAAAAATATTGGAATGGAGCTAGGGAAGTTGGAGAAGATAGAATTGAAACTAAAGTGTTTTCCTTAGGGCTTGCTTTAGTTGTGGCAGTTTCGGTCACATATTTAGAAATTGTGGCATTGCTAAGAATGCAAAGTCGGGGTGGGAGGAGAAGAAGGATGATGAACTAAGTAGGGGGAGTAAATCCAAGATTAGTGATAAGTATGTTGTTAAAGAAGGGAAGGAAAGGGGGAAACTATTAGCAGAGGAAGGGGGGTCTATGGAGCAGGGATGGACTAAGGTAAGTGATAGAGCAAAGGGGAGTGGTAGCCTTAGACAAATCAAAGAGGAAGAAATAAGAAACCAAAGTAGAACTGCAGGGAAGGGTCTAGTGGTGGGTAGCATATTCTTGGATGGGTTGGGACCTTCCCTTTACTCTAATCCCTTCAGTCCGTTAGAAGATGATAGTGAAATATCCTCCATGGGAAGATTCAACTGGCAGGTAGAGACCACATGGAGGGATATCCAGAAAAGCTGGGGGGGGTTAGGAAGATGTTACAACTGTTGAAGGGGAGGTGGAGGTGGAGGTGGATATGGTGCCAAATAAAACTGCTTTGGAATGAATAAGAAATATGAAATGAAGGCATGTACCTAGAATGTGAAGAGATTGAAGGACAAGAAGAAGAACTCAGTCTTCTGGGGGTTAGTCAATGAGTGGCGGATGTCAGTGATGATGACAATTCAAGAACAAAATCTGTTTGGTTTGAAATGTTGGAGAAAAGATAGGTTTTTGGATTGGGTGGTTTTGTATGGGGGAGTGAACATAGGATACAATGGCATTTTAACTATTGTGAAGAAGGACTTAAAACCTAGGATTGTAGGTAACCATCCCAATGGGAGAATACTTGTAGTAGAAATCCAAGTAGATGAGGAGAGGGTGTGGGTAGTTAACCTATATGGAGCTCATAACTATAAGGTTAGAGGGGAGATGTGGGAATGGATTTCTAATCTAGACATCCAATGCCCTTGCATCATCATGGGGGACTTTAATATGGTAGAGAAACATCTTGATAAATGTGGAGGGAGCACGATATTGATGGGTCAAGAGAGAAGGAAGTGTGAAAGTCTTAGAGGTAAGTTGGGTCTTGCTGATGGATAGGAAATGGGAGCTTAGACATTTTCCTACAAGGAAACTGAGAGTGAATAATCTTTAACTTAGAGATGAATTATTTACCTCCCTCACTAAAGAGGCTATTAGAAGATTGAGAAGGAAAGGGGGTAGGGATGGATCTTGGAGAAGCTTTGCTAATGAGATACAAGGTATTATCAGGAGCATTACCAAATTAAGGGCTGAGGAGAAGAGACAGGAGAGGAGGATTTGGAGTAAGCAATTGGAGTACTTACATAATAAAAGACTGATTGGAGGTCTCTCTCAGATAGAGATTAGTTAATACATTGAGTGCCATACTTATTTGAAGGGAGAGGATGATAAGTTGGCTAGGGAGAGAGAAAAGGATCCAGGTGAAAATATTTTAATAATAGGAGAAAGCCATATAGATATCTATTTAGCTTAGCTAAGGACAAGGGGAGTATGGAAGTGTTAGGATAGGCCAGGGATGAGAGAGGCCAAGAAGTGGGGGGGTATTGATCAGATTTCCCTAAAATGGGTGCAATTCCTTGGGTCCACATTGAACCTGAGGGAGGATTATTCCCAAAGGAGATTTCAGGTGGAGAGTAAGTTGTTAGGCATGGTTAGTAAGAATGTGGAGGCTAATAGAGCTAGTTGGTAGGAAAGAGAAGTGGAAATGGATGAATGTTGGTTGGCCTTACAGAAACTTGGAAAGGAGAAGTCTCATGGGTGGGATGGTTTATCTATGGAGTTCTTCATTGCCTTTTGGCCCTCTATCAAGGACTTGGTCTGGAGTACATGTAAGAATGCTTTTGCCACATAGGAAGGCTAGATAATGATTTGAAGGAAGGAGTGGTGAAATTATTCCCTAAACAAGTTGCATGTCACAAGTTTAAACATTAGAGACCTATTACCCTGCTTACTACAGTTTATAAGGTATTAGCAAAGGTCATTGCTATGAGGATCAACCCTGTCTCGTAGGAGGTGATTTCTAGAAAACAATATGGGTTTATTAAAGAAAGATCTATCTATGACAACAGCTTTACTGCCATGTTGGGTAGAGAAGTGGCCCAGAGAACTAATCAGAACCGTGTTATCTTTAAGCTCGATCTACATAAAGCTTATGATAGAGTCTTCTAGTCTTTTATGGCCATGGTGATGGAAAAGATGGGATTTGGCAATAGGATGGCTATTTGCATATACACTCTTATTGGAGGTCAGTCCAAGCTATTGCTGAATGGAAGACTTGTTGGGGGATTTGAAATCAAAATATTAGTGAGGCAGAAATGTCCTTTGGCCCCTTTTCTATTTGTCATTACGTCTAATCCCTTGATTATGGATCTAGAAGATGCTTGTGAAAGAGGGATGGTAACCGGGTTAAGGTTGAAGGGTGGGGAGCAACTGGTGATTCAATGCTTTGTTGATGATTCATTGTTATTTTTGAAGGCTGACAATGATAATCTAAGAAACGTCTTACAGATAGTCTAAGTGTTTGCTGATGCCTTTAGATCTAGATGCACCATTCACAAATCTAGGATTATTAGTTTAATTAAAGGCTGATAATGACAATCTAAGAAATGTCTTACAGATAGTCTAAGTGTTTGCTAATGCCTCTATATCTAGATGCAACATTCACAAATCTAGGATTATTAGTTCAACTAAGGGGGATGATTTTGATTTCGGGAGATGGGGGTGTGAGGTTATAAAGAAGGGGCAGATTATTAGACATCTGGGAGTGTGAGGTTATAAAGAAGGGGCAGATTATTAGACATCTGGGGGTTCCTTTTGGAGTAAGGGTGTCAAACAAAGAGCTGATGGATTGGGAAATTGAAAGGTTTCTTGATAAGATGAAGAGATGGGAGGGGATTAGGGTTGGGATTAGGGTTCCATTTCATGATAGGGTGATCATCTCTATTACCATATTAAATGCTTACATTATGTTTCTTTGCCCCTGTGTTAGATTTTAGAAAATGCCACTAGAAGAGGATTATAGCTCTAGTCAATAATGGCAGAAAGGCCCTAGCCTGGTTGGCTTAGGATAAAGATGGTGGACTCACAAATTTAAACCCCCCCCCTTGGTCTACTCTAATGCAAAGATAGCTGGGAAATTGAATAACTGAGGATTGAGAAGGCTGGCTAACTACTGGGATTATACTCAGATTGGATGGAAGGAGTTGGGACAGATAAGGGAGGAGTTTGGGCTACAGCTGAGTGATTTACAGGTGGTAAGACGTGTCTTGGAGGAAGTTGAAAAGGGCTAGGTTTCTACTGCCTATTGCCTTTAATGAGGCGTGTTGTGGCTGAAAGATTGGTCATGGTTTAATGGAGTTAAATTGGATAAGGGGACTACCAGGGCTTTGTGTGAAGAGATATGCAAGAGTGAGGTGAATGTGCTATACTGCAACAAAATCTGGAGAGTCAAATGGAATCCTATTACTTGGATGAAGAGATGGAAACTGATAAGGAAATTGGATGTTCTTGTGAAGGCCCGGAGTTTTTTGTGGAGGGTCTATATATGGGCTCTCCCTATTGGTTATAAACTAATACAGATGAACTTCACATCTGGAACTTGTCCTAGATGTAGAACAACATTTGAGGATGGCAGACATGCCTTTTGGGACTACCCTGCTATTAGGGAGCTTTGGGGTAGGATTGATAGATGGGTTCTAGGTTGTATAGGGATAAAAGGGTCTTGGGAGGATTGGTTGTTAGGGAGATTGACTAAAACTCAAGGGACTATTAATTTGGTGTTTTTCCTTATTATATACTGTTATCTGTGGGAGATCTGGAATTCCAAGAATTGTTTGGTGTTTCAGAAGGATCCAAATCAAGGGCTAGATGCGACTCAGCTGATGAGTGATTATCAATGTTGGTCTGTATATTATGTAAATAAGATGAATGATAGTTCTTTTGGTGAGTTAGCTGATCAGGTCTTACAAGCTCAGGTTGTTGAGATATTAGTACATACTAGGGTGACCTAACAAATCTCAACATGTGGCAGGGTTACATTGGGAAGGACTTTAAGGCAAGATGCCCAAAGTTTGGACCTAAAACCAGGAGATGGTATATGAAGGAGAAGTAGCTCGTTTATACATTTGTAGCCTTTATTGAGAATCCTATGGGCATGAGACCTAATGTGAAGATATGGACTAAAGAAGATTGTATGGAGGAGTAGACTCCCAAAGGCTATACTACTGAGACTCTGCTGGTGGCATTATGGAGCTGAGCTATCATGTTTCTTGGGAACACTCTTCTTTTGTTTGGGAGGTTGAGAGATGGGACCAAATCTATAACTTGTTGAATGGAGATTGGAAATAGGTTTGGTGGGACAGATGTGAAAAGAGGTCTTTTGTAAATGGCTTTGTAAAGAGAGAAGCAAGGATGTATGTAGAAGTTGTTGTGAGCTTTGTGGTTGGGTTAGCGACCACCCACACCTTCTGGCGATTCGGTGCATAGCCAGCAAGAGTTATTTTCTTTTGGTGGGGTTCAGCCATCCCTGGGCTTTTGTGATGCTGCTATACCTTGTTGATTGTGTTCACCTGTGAGAACATGCTATAAAGTAGAATTTAGGGTTGTTGTGCCTATGTCCTCCTTGTGTTCAGAAGCACTGGTGAGTGCAGAAGGAAAAACTGCTACTAAACAAAGAAGAAACATATAGCTATGGTGCCAAATGAACATGAGCGAGACCTCAGAAATGCCGCCAGGCTCAGGCTTGCGTCTCTGCCTGCAGAGCCTTCCAGACCTCCAGTTCAGGGTTCTCTTTGTAACGAATATCGTCTGATGTGGGGCTCTCTTTCCTGCGTTGGCACAATGGCGTCTCAACAAGCATGTGCCCTTAGAGTGGAATATCTAACACAAGTGTCCTCTTATAGAACATTGATTGTAATAAGTATTAGCATGTAGTGCATACCAATCCTCATTATTGACATATTTTTTACACTACAATAGTAAGCTCTAATATATCAGTTGACCAAAGTTGACCAAGAGTATGAACATTGGGAAATAGTAGTGGTTGACCAAGAAGACCATTTGATCACCATCTAGGCCTAATAATTGAGAGTAAAATGCACACAATGATAAATGGCAAGAGAACATATGTTGTCTCCAACAGAGGAGATCTAGGGTGACAACACTTGGATTGGTCATGGATTACTCCCAAAGGAACAGTCATTGTGGAGGACTGGAGTTGTTCATCATGGTCTAAGGCAGTAGGTTAGATGCGCATAGCTCATCCGGGAGATATAATGCAATGAGGCATGAACTTCAGAGTAGAGGGAAAAGTTTTTTCACTTCTACCAAGTCATTGGTCATGGAGCAATGACAGAGTGTTGGATGTAGGGTTTACGGTGCATCTCCACTTTTTAGGCTCCTTAAGGGGACATCAAAGTGCATACATATAGTGTTATATTTATAGGCATGTGAAAAGTCTCGAGATAATCTCTTAATTAAGTGTAAGGTTAGTGTGAATACACTTAGTGCACTCACTTTGAGGATAGGTCCAATGCCTATATAAAGGACCATATGTAACATTATTCATAAGTGCAATCAACCTGAAGCAAGTTCCCTTGCTCTCTCTCTCTCTCTCTCTCTCTCTCTCTCTCTCTCTCTCTCTCTCTCTCTCTCTCTCTCTCTCTCTCTCTCTCTCTCTCGTGCAAGAGTGTGTGTTCATGTAATTAAGTGTTTCTCTCTCTCCTCTTCTTTCCCACTGACTGCATTTTTTAATAGGATCCTCAAGCAATACCAAAGAGAATGACACTAAGACTCCCTGGGATGGCCACACCTCGAACATAATGCTGGTCTATCCCTAATGGTCAAAACCCAGTGCCAACTGCCAAGGTCCTATGTGCCACCTACCAAATGAAGAGAGTGACCTTCCATGGCCAAAAACTATCTCATAGCTACCAAATGAAGAGAGTGATCTTCCATGGCCAAAAACTATCCCATAGCAACTTCCAAAAATCTGAGAAAAAGTGCGATGGGGGCCCTTGGGAATACGAGTGTCTTGTTGCTATTGCTACTAGAGCATCCTCAACCTCTGACATCTGAATCCTATAGCCCAGCCATGGAGTGAATGTAAAAAAGGGGGTGCCATGCATCTCCTCATTGTCCTTTGGATCATGCCATGTCAACTCTCGAGTCCTACTAGAGACTTGTGAAAGGCCGGTTCTCGAATCCATAACCGCAAGAGTCTCTCTCTGGCCACCTTCGTTGGTGGAGGGTTGATGTGCCACTCATGTGCATGAAAACCAATCACCCTCACCCTCTACAAGGTGAATTGCCTAAATCTTCTAAGGGAGTCTTTGATCTCTCTAGTCTACCATGAAGCCCAATATAGAAGGTGAGTAGTAAGGCGGAGGTCTCATATGCGCCATGAATTGCTAGGGGTATATCATGCTTAGTGAACACTCTCAGCCACACTGCGGGGGAGGAGGGTCCGGTATCGAGTCCAGCCACTCTAGAGGGATAGAGGAGTTGATCTCAAGGCTAAGTCTAGCTCTGCCACCCCGGATCCCAGTAAGGCCCCTCTCCATGTGCATGTATCTCTGTAAAAATCCATCTCGTTCTCTAAGGCCAAGGGCCTTCTACGATCGAGGTGCGGGCATTGATCTTAGCTAGGAGGAAGTCCTTCCAATGCTCACCACTCAAAAGAAGGCCTCAAACAATCAACTTGCCCGACTCTGAATGGAAGGTTCGATGATGCCCAAGCCCCCTCTGCATCTGAATGATCACTCTCTAGGCCACCTTGGCTCGGATAGGTCCTCTATCGCCTGCTGTGCTGCCAGCCTATAGAAAGTTGCAGATCAAACATTGAACCTGATCAATATAGGCTTGCCTAGGAGAAAGATTAGTAGGAGGTGATGTACCAAATGATGGTGAGAAGAACATGGTTCACCCCACCAAAACCCAGCCAGCTAATGAAAGCATGTTAGAACTTTAGTATAGTAGCTTCTTCAAAATGCTTAGAAGAAGAGGGACTAGCTAACTTCTGGGGGAGATGTCAATGCCAACCTAGCAATCCAAGATAAGGAACTGGAGTGCCCCTTAGGACCCACTGAAAAGCTTCAACTAGATGCCAAGTCGAGGGAGGTGATGAGCCAACCCAAAATCCACACAACTTGTGCCAGTTGATCTATGCTACTCAATCACCTCGATGAATCTCTAGAGGTTCTCCTTGTCCCCCAATAGGTATGCTTGCGTATCATTGATGAACTTGGAATCAAGTAGCTCCTCCTACGTGTAGATGGGAAGATGGAGTCCCTGGAGCTCGGTCTCCTAGGAGAGAGAAAACTACTCATGGCCTCAGGTAACAAATAGGAAGAGATAAGGTGCTAGAGGATAGCCCTGTCAGATCGAGCAAGAAAGCAAAAATTTATTGCCTCTAGCTCCCTGAATAAGAACCTGGTTATGTGAAGCCTAGTGGATTCCTGAAACATGTCAGACCCAACTTCTCCGTGGGAACCATCCAACACATTGTTCCCTCCAAAAATACTCTATCATAGGCTTTCTCGAAATCTAGCCTCAATTGCATGTTTACTTATATGAGATGATGAGGTCTAGACAAGTGTGGAAAAACCACTTAGGTGTGCACCAAGTACCATTTCTAGAGTGAATGTACAATTGACTATATAGATGAACACATTTAAATAGTAGTAACTCTAAATGTTCTTGGTGAAATAAAGTGATAAGGACTATGGTCGTGTCGAGCTGGTCCATATGAATATCGTGACTATTATTTTCAAATTCCTTAACAGTTATACCATCCCATACCAGTATGCAATCAAGAAAAAAGAAAACAACGAAGTTCAATATTCTAAAAGTTCCTTTTTTCAATGTGAAAGGACAATAAGTTGCATATACTCATCGGCCCGCCGTTAAGACGTGCATCTATGTCTAATCACACTTTCAAGTTTGGGTGTCTCAGGCAAGTCTTTAGCAAATGATGTTCCAGCATGTATCTTCTTCCACGTTTAGAAGATACACACTAGACATCAGACTACCATGACTATTTAAGTTTGTGTTTTCCTCACGTCTCTAAGTTAGGCTTTTCAACACTTGGGAAATAATAATATTCGAACATATATTTTATCTAGGCTAAAAGTCTCTTACTATGGCCGTTCTAGTTTATACTTGATAAGGATATTCATGTGTAGTAACTATGAAGTTTATAAAGTGTTTTTAGCTATTTTTTATGGTTAATATGGTCTTTATTATCTCTTTTTCTCACTTGGCAAAAGTGGCACCCATGTCAATAAGGTTAATGCTAAGGATTTTCCCGCCTAGGTTTCATGTCTCATTGAAAGTTTCCCTCTTGCTTGGCAAGAGGGTCATAGTCTAGTTGATGTGTATGTTAGATATGTTTTAATGCCTCTAATTCACATCGAAGTTAATCCTTACCCTCAACCAAGGTCCTGTTAAGAAATCTCATTTTTCCTCATATTAGATTTTGATGAAAATGCTACAAATTTCTCCTCAACCAAGGTCCTATTGAGAAATCTCATTTCTTCTCATACTAGATTTTGATGGAAATACTACAGAATAATGCAATGTTACTTTTTTTTTGATTTAGTAAAATTGACTAATAAGTAATAATCTCAACAGTTTAAAAATAAAATAAAATTATGCATACTATTTTACATGCTACTTTTTATCTAATACTTCCTATAGTCATTAACTAAATAATCATTTGATGAAATTAGTTATTAGTTATTGTTTAACTTATTTCAAGTTTTATGGATAAGACAATTTCAATAATGACATATTGCTAAACTATATTTTTGAAAAGCAAGAATATTGGCAAGATGACAAGAAATCACTAATAAATAATACAAATAAAAGGTATAAAGCTCCCTAGTCATCCACTACGAATTTTGAAGATGGTTGATGTCTTAATAGTCCATTAATTTTCATGAAAGACCACATTGGTTAATCACATTAGAGATGAGAAGTTTAGGTATCATGAGTTTGTATCCATTCACAAAACTTGTCAGGTCACTATTAATATATACTGAAAAGAAGTACCTCTTAGAAAGGTGCACAGGGCCTTGATTTAGTCATAGTTAGCTACTTAATTCTTACCTTCCTTTTAATATTAACACATTGTAAATCTTAATAATTTTTAAAGTATTTCTATCTCTGTAATTAGGATTAATCTTATTATCGAATAAGGCTTACAATGGTAATAGCTAGCACATGGGCACTACAATGTGTGCTTGAGGATGATACAAGAGTGATGAGAGGAGGCCTTTATAAAGGAGACCATAAAGCTGGCCAACTGGGACCATGAAACTAGCCGACTGGCATAAATCAGCCCATAACTAACATAAATCTATATATAGCACAAAGATAAATGCCCAATCCAATAAAAGGCCCAGTTTCCATATAATGAGATGTACAAAATTCTAATAGCTACTGCTTCAACCCAAAAATAATGAGGCATCTCTTTCTCATTTATCGATGTATGGGCAACTTCTACATATGAATGTTTTTTCTTTCTCTACAGCCCCATTTTGTTGCAAGTCATATGTGTATGTAAACTCCCTCTTTATCCCATGCTCTCTCAAATAGTTAATGAATTCATTGGAGAAATATTCATCTCCTCTACATGTGTCTATGTAGAAGGTCTACTCTTGCATATTACTAGAGCCCTTTTTCATTCATCAATGTACGAGCAAAATCTGCATATGCATGTTTTGTCTTTTTACAACCCCATTTTGTTGTAGGTTATACTTGTATATGTAAACTCCCTCTTTATCCCATGCTCTCTCAAATAGTCAATGAATTCATTGGAAAAATATTCATCTCCTCTACATGTGTCTATGTAAAAAGTCCGCTCTTGCATTTTACTAGAAGATGATTTATTCCCAACATTCATCTCCTCAGTGAGATAAGAAAGCCTTTAAGGTTCTTAAAGTTTGGGAAATTTTCTCGAGTTTAGATGGATGTCCAAAACTGATCATAGTCTTTTCCAAGTCCATTCAAAGTGATGAACACCAACTCATCATCATCAACTGATGCTTCGATAGAGGTGAGGACATCTGCAAGCCCTTTAATCTTCAATGAGTAATCATTGATACATAGCTTATTCCTTTGCACATTATGCAGCTCTTGCCTTAAGAACATCTTTCTAGTATCGGTACTTGTACTTGTGCTATATAACGTAACCGAGGTATCCCACGCATCTTTAGGTGTCATTGCATCATATATTAGACCAATCATAGAATCAAACAATAGAGAGCTAAGACACTTGTTGACCCTCTCGTGTGTTGTGGAGTGGGATTTTCTTCTGAAAGCTCTGATTGCTTCTTCCTTTTCCCATGAGAAAGTTTGTCACCCTGAACTTCAATGCTTGTTTTATTTATTAATCCAACTTCTCGTTCACAATCATGAATAGATTGTCAGACACTGTTACACGCAATAACTTTCACTTGTACAAATTATGGTATTCTATAGGCTAAATAGAACTTGTAAAATAACTTTTGTACTCACATCACTCTTGCAATCTCCAATAATCTCTCTAACAAATACATAAACAATTACCAATGGTATTGTGAAGGTGTTATGCATCCACTTTATGTGAACCAATCACATTAGCATACATCTATCATACATGGTATTGTGAAGGTGTTATGCATCCACTTTATGTGAACCAATCACATTAGCATACATCTATCATACATGTACAAATCCCAGAATCTTTATAGGCACTTCAAATCAATGAATGTGCACAACAATTTGTGTGAAACATGCATGCAAACACTACATAGCTAAAAATTGTCACTACTGATACTCTTGCATAGTGTTTGTAGTAGCAAAAACCTTGCAAGGCCAAAATGGGATCCAAAATGACTCCAGATGGCCAAAACAACAATAAAAAGACCCTTTCAAGCTTCAAACACAGTACATACTACACTTTTGCTTCACCGAACAAGGCTCCCCAAGATATGAAAGTGTTCCCACACTATGCCTAATGTCATTGTCCATGACTATAGCAGCTACCTAGATAGATTTTCTTCTTAATCAAAGGGAAAGAGATGGGGTTACCCTTACCCATATACCACTTTCTTTGCTTGTCTCTTGCCTCTTGAGCTCGATATACGAACCATCGCTCTGAGACCATGAGAAGAATGTGGGGGAGAGGGTGAGCTTGAGCTCCTTTGCAACGTTTCACGTGAACTATAAGCGGTTTACCTATATGGTGAACATGCACTCAAAAAGGGGTGTTCCAAATATGCTTATCAAGTGGAGAAACCAAGTTCATGTCAGTTGAGACTCACCTACACGACAATGCCATGTGCCGCAATTAAGGTTAACAACAAAGCCCTCTTACCTCCAAGGCGGTGCACCAATCCCATCCAGCTTAACATCTGAACTGGCACAAGTAGCACCCTCAGGCCTCAAGCTATGGCAGCGTTAAGCCTTTCTGTCCATCCAACCCTTGTATGATTTGATAGTTTGTAGGTGGAGACAACTATGAATGCCTCGTATGGGTCTGTTCTGACATCTCCTTTATAAGATGTCACAATTATTTAAATAAGCTCACGACTATTAAGAAATGTGTCCTTTCACACTGCCCCATGACCTTAAAGGTACCTTAAGAGTATGTTTAAGCCTATCTAGCCTCATCTGAGTTACTAGTTTGGATATGAGTAGACCTGAACCTCCATCAAATTAAGAACTTAAGAAATCTTGACTATTATCTTTTCAGGAGTCTTGTTTCTCTCAAACATTAATGTCATTAAAGCGGTTTCTCCACTTCATAAGCATGGTTGGAATACAGTGCCCTCCAGTCTAATGTTGCAACCTCACTTTGGGCAACTTTTGCATGTGCCATGCCAAGGATTGTTCCAAATAACCTTGTGAATGCAATTTGAAACCAAATACCCTAACCCAGAAGCAATGGCTATATTTCATGGCACCTGTAAGCTAATGCACTAAAATACATAAAAATTCTTTAACTCAAACAACACACAAGGAGATCTGCAGATGTACTTGATTTGAAGGACTCTAATGAATCCATCCTATTTTCAGTTTAAGAACTTAACATACAAAGTTACCCATTCAACTCACACTCACCCTCACACACACCACACCGGGGGGAGGGGGTGCGCGGGGGGTGGAGCACTATGTGTAGGCAATCGAGCTCATTGGCCAAGTTCAGGCTGTATGTGTAAATGGCTTCATTCTATCCCACAACTTCTACAAGCATGGTAACACATACTGCTTATTTTTTCAATGACCAATTTAATACTCAATTACAAACAAACATTAAACGCACAATCTCACCATGAATGTGGGTAAGGCTTTGAAACAATGGGGCTGCAGAGATGCAGAGTGAGAACAAATGCAGGAGAAACGGGCACTATGTACAGACTGCTTTTAAACTTGTCTACACCTGGGCACACCAGCCAGGGGCAAACCATCACAATGGTGCAAAGTGGAAACTAATGCCTATTCTTTGATAAAGGAAGAAGACAGCACTATTGACGGATACAAAGCTTGAACTCCTGCCAGCAGGCAGGGTGTAGAGATAGTAACTTATGTGGACTCTGGAGGGTTCCGTGATCTAAATTTTATCGATTTTGTTGGCCTTGATAACAGGGTTAGCTTTCATGATAGCATCTCGGGCTGCCGCTTTATAATCGAAGGAGCAGTCATGCTTGTCGTTGTATCGATGAAGAGGGCAGAACTGACCACCACAGCGACACTTGAATCCTGTCAAGCCCACTCGCTTGTTGCATGAAAAGCATCTGTTGGGCTTCTGAGGTGGCTGCTGAAAGGGTGCCACTGCCTTGGAATTGTTGGAGGTGGTAGCAGCATCCTCAAGCATTGCAGATTGGCTGGATGTCATCCAGGCCTTAGACACAACCACCTCCTGCTGAGGCTGCCTTTCTGTTCCTGGTTGAGAGTGGACTGCTGAGATGGCAGCTGCTGCCTCAGCAGTCTTGGCCTGTTTTACAAGAACATCTTGATAGCACCGAGAGCAAAGATTCATGGTTGTTGCACTCCCAAAAAAGCCGCAATTATTTGAGCATAAAACAGGACCTTCTGGAGGCTGGCAGCCTGTCTCATCCTTCTGCATCTTCCAACTTTCCTGTGCCATTCTGAAGTAAAGTGACAGTCACAAATCATCTCACACCATCCTTTTAATAAATTACATACATGTATGTTTATGTGTGCATGCGTGTGTGTGTCTACACATCACACACACACACACACACACACATGCATACATGTATGTATGTATGTAAGTATGTATATATGTACGTATGTATGATGTATGTATGTCTCTGTGTGTATGTTTTGCGTGTGTGTGTGTGTGTGTGTGTGTGTGTGTGTGTGTACACACATGCATGTGTGTGTATACACACATACATACAAACATACATACACATCTATATATACATAAATATGTACACACACACACATGCGCATATATAGAGTGTGTGCATGTGTGCCCTTGCGTGCGTGCATGTGCCTGCACGCATGCATGCATGTAATTTTTTCTACATAAATTCTTAAAAAAAAGTTATTGACAAATGGTAGGACAACCTTATAAATCTTTGCATTTCCATCTTCAAGGCAATAATACTCATGAATATGGGCACCATAAGAAACCCTCTGTAAGGGGTTTCTAACCAATCCAGAGGATCCACAGTGTCATAGTTAGAGCTCTGTTTCATCCCATCAAAAGGGCCTCTATACTGGTTGTTAGGGCTTTATGCGGCATCAGAAGGAGGTCTAATCAACATGACCTGTGTTCAGGTTAGGGGTTTTCTAACAAAGTCTGTATTAGGGTTAGGGTTTTTTAGGTCTACGTCATAGGGTTTTCATTTCTTTGGCCCATCAACAAGGCCTGTGTTAGGGTTAAGGTTTCCTTTTTTTTTAATCTTTTGTGCTCGTGTGCGTGTGTGCTTTCATGCTGCGCCAGCAGGTTTTGAACCCAGCATTGGGACTTCAACACCTGACCGCTAGGCTGTGTCTCCATTGGCTAGGGTTAAGGTTTCTACTCATGGCCAATTAGATGGGTCTTTGTGAAAAACAACCTACGGTGCTCTTTGCTCCACATCGGCATCGCCTGCCCATTCTGTTAGGGTTTTCAGGGCGTCAATTAGGGCTTTTGTGACCATCAATTAGGGTTTTCTCGGCCTCTGTGGGCCAAAATCACTACAAAGTCTCTTGCATCAAACAGGAGGAATGGACGAGTACCTTTCAACGAGGACTGTGAAGCTGCACGGCTATGGCAGGTCTGCTCCTCCCAAGTCCCCTCGCCGACGCAGAAATGCCACCCTATACCCCATCCACCCTCCACCTTACATAGACAAAAATGATATTTTAAGCTTGCTTTAAAATGAACGTTAGCCTTTGACTATGTGCGCTACAACAATGACATTGCTCATTGGTTTCTTCCACTACCACGAGAGGAGCAGTAAAGTAATAACAACATTTAAGTGTGCCAACCCCATCATTGCCCATTTGAGACTGTTTGGATGGAGTCACAAGGGTAATTGTACACCGATGATTGCTCACTTATGTCTAATGGAAGGGAGAAAATGACTTTTGGATAGGTAAAGATTGTTCGATTAGAGTTACTCGAGCAATAAAAAGGGACTAATGGATGTAAGGTTTCGAGATACATTGCTAACGGGCCAAAGAAAATGACTATATGCTCAGTAATGGAGATGGGCATGATCAAATGATTAAGGGATATGTATGGTTACCCAGTGATTGCTAGTGGGTAACCGTAAGTGTGTAGAGACCGTAATGTTTCACTTACTAGGAGCTTGTTTTACTCATCATTTGAAAATTTATGCATGTAGCTTCACTTTTTTTGGTTTGCTAAAGCTAGCATGAAGGCTATGCTTGCAAACAATAAGACGGTTTTGAATCAAAGATTGCAAAGTGCCTTATTGTTCTGAGCTCTAAACCACCCATCACAATTGAATAAAAATAAAAGTTTTCACAACATGCTAGCAACCTCACCTTGCCCACTAATCTCAAGATGCTAGCAACCTCCTTTCCAAGTCTAGGTGACTTGGTCCTCCTTAAAGTTGGTTCTTTGCAGTATCTTACCTTGCCTACTAGTCTCAACATGCTAGCAACATCCTTTCCAAGTCTAGGTGACTTGGCCCTTCTTTAAGTTGGTTCTTTGTAGTACTTACCTTGCCTACTAGGCTACATGGCATAAAAGCATGGATTATTTAAAATCACTTTCGTTTGACTCTTTCTTCGACCAAAACTCTTGCTTATTCCTATTACAAACATATAAAATAGAAAAATAAAAATAGAAAGCAACTACTAACCAAAACAATGTGTTACATACTCCTCACCTTTATCCTCCACCCACCACTTGTCAACCCTCCTCTCCAACACATATATAAATAGAAAAATAAAAATAGAAAGCAACTACTAACCAAAACAATGTGTTACATACTCCTCAACTTTATCCTCCACCCACCACTTGTCAACCCTCCTCTCCAATACATTATTAACCTTCCTCACCATAACCCATCATTCCCCTAACCCCCAATTATATATTTCTCATTTTCTACTTCCATTTTCAAGAACCTCCATAACCCATCATTCCCCTAACCCCCAATTATATCTTTCTCATTTTCTACTTCCATTTTCGTGAACCTTTCTTGCCTTATAAATTACGTTGAGGATACCTTGAAAGAGTTTAGTGCTTTTTTTTGCCTCATAAATTTTCTCCTCATTAAAAGGCTGATGTTACCAACCCATAACATTGTATGACAATCTTTAATTTCTTCTTAATGTACATGAAATGTCAAAATGTATATTCGTGGCATTTTAGTTGTTCATGTAGTCCCTACACTTTTGCATTATTGTCTTAAAGTTCCATTGCATCTATCTTTAAAATTCATGACAAGAACTTTGTATTTTCTTGAAAAAAAAAGTGCAAGATATATTACAAAAAAACAAAACAATGCACTAAATAACAAGCATTGATGGACTAAAGATAGATTGCATGACCATCTATACTACTTATAATAAATAAAGCACTACCACATGGTGATGCACGACATGCCTTTGTTCCTTTATTGCTAGTCCATGAGTAGAAAGAAGTTAACGTGCCAAGAGATGTGTAATTGAATTTGTGGCACAACTAACATTTTTATATTCAGTGCATTTGAATGATTCACAATAATCAGGGAGCAAAATGCTAAGAGATGTAGGAATTGAATGTGTAACAAAATTTATATAGGGAGTTTTAATTTATATATGTTTGCACTTACCTATGAAACAACTTTATTATAAAAGAATTATGTTCTCAATGAAGACGGTGGAGTCTAGAAAGGAGTATATTTGTAATGTTAAGGATTATTAGGCTTTATTAATAAGTAAAATTTTGTGTGTAAGGGCAAGAGGGAGCCCCCCCTCTCTCTCTCTCTCTCTCTCTCTCTCTCTCTCTCTCCTCTAGTCGTGACCACCTTTGACTCCTCGTGTGCTTCTTATTTGTGCATGTGTAAGAACATATTGAGAAGCGTCTCTTTAAGGTACATAAATACATCAAGGAAAAACCCTAAAGTCAGCAAGAGACTCCCTCTTTTTCCTAAAATTGACCACTTTTAACTCCTCATGTGCTCCTTGTTTGTGTATGCGTAAGAACACATTGAGAAGCACATGAGAGAGAGAGAGAGAGAGAGAGAGAGAGAGGGTGCCCATTTTCTAGTTCCGTCCCTTTTACATTTATTTGGCCTTCTCATGATACAAGCTTGATGCCCAAGATGTGTCAATATCATTTAGATGCTTATAACATTGCCCAAAAAAAAAACTTTTATAATAAAATGATAATATGGTGAAGACGTCTTTGACAAAATCAATCAAGACTTTGTGATTGTATGTTTTTAATTATAAACATGTGTCAATGGTGGAGGAGCACTCTATGTTTACCAAAGTGGTTGTTACCATACCCCCTTCCTAAACTAATTTAGTTGCCACACCATGTGAGTTGAAGGAGTTCTTAATAGGACCGTTGAGGAGAAATCTGTAGCATTTTCATCAAAATCTAATATGAGGAAAAATGAGATTTCTTAACAGGACCTTGGTTGAGGGTAAGGATTAACTTCGGTGTGACTTAGAGGCATTAAAACATATCTAACAACATACGCATCAACTAGACTATGACCCTCTTGCCAAGCAAGAGGGAAACTTTCAATGAGACATGAAACCTAGGCGGGAAAATCCTTAGCATTAACCTTATTGACATGGGTGCCACTTTTGCCAAGTGAGAAAAAGAGATAATAAAGACCATATTAACCATAAAAAACAGCTAAAAACACTTTATAAACTTCATAGTTACTACACATGAATATCCTTATCAAGTATAAACTAGAACGGCCATAGTAAGAGACTTTTAGCCTAGATAAAATATATGTTCGAATATTATTATTTCCCTAGTGTTGAAAAGCCTAACTTAGAGACGTGAGGAAAACACAAACTTAAATAGTCATGGTAGTCTGATATCTAGTGTGTATCTTCTAAACGTGAAATAAGATACATGCTGGAACATCATTTGCTATCAAGACTTGCCTGAGACACCCAAACTTGAAAGTGTGATTAGACATAGATGCACGTCTTAACTGCGAGCCGATGAGTATTTGCAACTTATTGTCCTTTCACATTGAAAAAAAGAACTTTTACAATATTGAAATTTGTTGTTTTCTTTTTTCTTGATTGCATACTGGTATGGGATGGTATAACTGTTAAGGTCACGATATTCATATGGACCAACTCGACACGACCATAGTCCTCATCACTTTATTTCACCAAGAACATTTAGAGTTACTACTATTTAAATGTGTTCATCTATATAGTCAATTGTACATTCACTCTAGAAATGGTACTTGGTGCACACCTAGGTGGTTTTTCCACACTTGTCTAGACCTCATCATCTCATATAAGTAAACATGTGATTGAGGCTAGATTTCGAGAAAGCCTATGATAGAGTGTTTTTGGAGCGAACAATGTGTTGGATGGTTCCCACGGAGAAGTTGGGTCTGATGTGTTTCGGGAATCCACTCGACTTCACATAACCAGGTTCTTATTCAGGGAGCGAGAGGCAATAAATTTTTACTTTCTTGCTCGTATGACAAGGCTATCCTCTAGCACCTTATCTCTTCCTATTTGTTACCTGAGGCCATGAGTAGTTTTCTCTCTGCCTAGGAGGCCGAGCTCCAAGGACTGCATCTTCCCATCTACACGCAGGAGGAGCTACTTGATTCTGAGTTCATCAATGATACACAAGCATACCTGTTGGGGGACAAGGAGAACCTCTAGAGATTCATCGAGTAGCATAGATCAACTGGCACAAGTTGTGTGGATTTTGGGTTGGCTCATCACCTCCCTCGCGACTTGGCATCTAGTTGAGGCTTTTCAGTGGGTCCTAAGGGGCACTCCAGTTCCTTATCTTGGATGCTAGGTTGGCATTGACATCTCCCCGAGAAGTTAGCTAGTCCCTCTTCTTCTAAGCATTCTGAAGAAGCTACTATACTAAAGTTAGCTAGTCCCTCTTCTTCTAAGCATTCTGAAGAAGCTACTATACTAAAGTTCTAACATGCTTTCATTAGTTGGCTGGGTTTTGGTGGGGCGAACCATGTTCTTCTCACCATCATTTTGTACATCACCTCCTATTAATCTTTCTCCTAGTAGGCAAGCCTATATTGATCAGGTTCAATGTTTGATCTGCAATTTTCTATAGGTTGGCAGCAGGCGATAGAGGACCTATCCGAGCCAAGGTGGCCTAGAGAGTGATCATTCAGATGCAGAGGGGGCTTGAACCTTCCATTTAGAGTCGGGCAAGTTGATTGTTTGAGGTCTTCTTTTGAGTGGTGAGCATTGGAAGGACTTCCTCCTAGCTAGGATCAATGCCCGCACCTCGATCTTAGAAGGCCCTTGGCCTTAGAGAACAAGATGGATTTTTACAGAGATACATGCACGTGGAGAGGGGCCTTATTGGGATCTGGGGTGGCAGAGCTAGACTTAGCCTTGACATCAACTCCTCTATCCCTCTGGAGTGGCTGGCCTCGATACCGGACCCTCCTCCCCCGTAGTGTGGCTGAGAGTGTTCACCAAGCATGATATACCCCTAGCAATTCATGGCGCATATGAGACCTTTGCCTTACTACTCACCTTCTATATTGGGCTTCATGGTAGACTAGAGAGATCAGAGACTCCCTTAGAGGATTTAGGCAATTCACCTTGTAGAGGGTGAGGGTGATTGGTTTTCATGCACATGAGTGGCACATCAACCCTCCACCAACCAAGGTGGCCAGAGAGAGACTCTTGCAGTTATGGATTCGAGAACCGGTCTTTCACAAGTCTCTAGTGGGACTCGAGAGAGTTGACATGGCATGACCCAAAGGACAATGAGGAGACACATGGCACCCCCTTTTTTACATTCACTACATGGCTAGGCTATAGGATTCAGATGTCAGAGGTTGAGGATGCTCTAGCAGCAATAGCAACAAGACACTCGTATTCCCCCTTTTTTACATTCACTACATGGCTAGGCTATAGGATTCATATGTCAGAGGTTGAGGATGCTCTAGCAGCAATAGCAACAAGACACTCGTATTCCCAAGGGCCCCCATCGCACTTTCTCTCAGATTTTTGGAAGTTGCTATGGGATAGTTTTTGGCCATGGAAGATCACTCTCTTCATTTGGTAGCTATGAGATAGTTTTTGGCCATGGAAGATCACTCTCTTCATTTGGTAGGCGGCACATAGGACCTTGGCAGTTGGCACTTGACCATTAGGGATAGTCTAAGACCGGCAATATGTCCGAGGTGTGGCCATCCCGAGGAGTCTTAGTGTCATTCTCTTTGGGATTGCTTGAGGATCCTATTAAAAAATGCAGTCAGTGGGAAAGAAGAGGAGAGAGAGAAACACTTAATTACGTGAAGACACTCTCTTGCACGAGAGAGAGAGAGAGAGAGAGAGAGAGAGAGAGAGAGAGAGAGCACAAGGGAACTTGCTTTCAGGTTGATTGCACTTATGGGAATAATGTTACATATGGTCCTTTATATAGGCATTGGACCTATCCTCAAAGTGAGTGCACTAAGTGTATTCACACTAACCTTACACTTAATTAAGAGATTATCTCGAGACTGTTCACATGCCTATAAATATAACACTATATGTATGCACTCTGATGTCCCCTTAAGGAGCCTAAAATGTGGAGATGCACCGTAAACCCTGCATCCAACACTCTGTCATTGCTCCACGACCAATGACGTGGTAGAAGTGAAAAAACTCTTCCCTCTACTCTGAAGTTCATGCCTCATAGCATTATATCTCCCGGATGAGCTATGCGCATCTGACCTACTGCCTTAGACCATGATGAACAGCTCCAATCCTCCAAAGAAGATAATGATTGGTCCTTTGGGAGCAATCCATGACCAATCCAAGTGTTGTCACCCTAGATCTCCTCTGTTGGAGACAACATATGTTCTCTTGCCATTTATCATTGTGTGCATTTTACTCTCAATTATTAGGCGTAGATGGTGATCAAATGGTCTTCTTGGTCAACCACTACTATTTCCCTATGTTTGGTCAACTGATATATTAGAGCTTACTATTGTACTGTAAAAAAATATGTCAATAATGAGGATTGGTATGCACTACATGGTAATACTCAATGTTCTATAAGAGGACACTTACAATCAATGTTCTATAAGAGGACACTTGTGTTAGATATTCCACTCTATGGGTGATCGAGGGCACATGCTTGTTGAGACGCCATTGTACCATGCATTGCCAACGCAGGAAAGAGAGCCCCACATCAGACGACATTTGTTACAAAGAGAACCCTGAACTGATTGAAGCGTTGGGTGACCTGCGAAGGATTCTAGAGGGTGCTGACCATACGGTGCTCAGGCTCTGGGTCGCTGAAGATACCCACATGTACGTCGTGAAAGATATTGGAACAAGGAGTAAGAGTTGTTTTCTGAATTCGGGCATGGATCTGGTTGGTTGACCTTGCTGGTCCTCAAAACGGATGAGTCCATGGCTCTTTTATATGGATCCGTTGGTTGATCTTGCTGATCTTCAATAGAGACTCCATTTCTATATGTGAATATATTTCCAATTACTGCTCTGCAGGCAGAGACGCAAGCCTGAGCCTGGCGGCATTTCTGAGGTCTCGCTCATGTCCATTTGGCACCATAGCTATATGTTTCTTCTGTGTTTCGTAGCAGTTTTTCCTTCTGCACTCACCAGTGCTTCTGAACACAAGGAGGACATAGGCACAACAACCCTAAATTCTACTTTATAGCATGTTCTCACAGGTGAACACAATCAACAAGGTATAGCAGCATCACAAAAGCCCAGGGATGGCTGAGCCCCACCAAAAGAAAATAACTCTTGCTGGCTATGCACCGAATCGCCAGAAGGTGTGGTGGTCGCTAACCCAACCACAAAGCTCACAACAACTTCTACATACATCCTTGCTTCTCTCTTTACAAAGCCATTTACAAAAGACCTACAACAACTTCTACATATATCCTTGCTTCTCTCTTTACAAAGCCATTTACAAAAGACCTCTTTTCACATCTGTCCCACCAAACCTATTTCCAATCTCCATTCAACAAGTTATAGATTTGGTCCCATCTCTCAACCTCCCAAACAAAAGAAGAGTGTTCCCAAGAAACATGATAGCTCAGCTCCATAATGCCACCAGCAGAGTCTCAGTAGTATAGCCTTTGGGAGTCTACTCCTCCATACAATCTTCTTTAGTCCATATCTTCACATTAGGTCTCATGCCCATAGGATTCTCAATAAAGGCTACAAATGTATAAACGAGCTACTTCTCCTTCATATACCATCTCCTGGTTTTAGGTCCAAACTTTGGGCATCTTGCCTTCAAGTCCTTCCCAATGTAACCCTGCCACATGTTAAGATTTGTTAGGTCACCCTAGTATGTACTAATATCTCAACAACCTGAACTTGTAAGACCTGATCAACTAACTCACCAAAAGAACTACCATTCATCTTATTTACATAATATACAGACCAACATTGATAATCACATCTATTCATCAGCCCTGCCGAGTCGCATCTAGCCCTTGATTTGGATCCTACTGAAACACCAAACAATTCTTGGAATTCCAGATCTCCCACAGATAATAGTATATAATAAGGCAAAACACCAAATTAATAGTCCCTTGAGTTTTAGTCAATCTCCCTAACAACCAATCCTCCCAAGATCCTTTTATCCCTATACAACCTAAAACCCATCTATCAATCCTACCCCAAAGCTCCCTAATAGCAGGGTAGTCCCAAAAGGCATGTCTGCCATCCTCAAATGTTGTTCTACATCTAGGACAAGTTCCAGATGTGAAGTTCATCTGTATTAGTTTATAACCAATAGGGAGAGCCCATATATAGACCCTCCACAAAAAACTCCGGGCCTTCACAAGAACATCCAATTCCCTTATTAGTTTCCATCTCTTCATCCAAGTAATAGGATTCCATTTGACTCTCCAGATTTTGTTGCAGTATAGCACATTCACCTCACTCTTGCATATCTCTTCACACAAAGCCCTGGTAGTCCCCTTATCCAATTTAACTCCATTAAACCATGACCAATCTTTCAGCCAGCAAGCCTCATTGAAGGCAGTAGAAACCTAACCCTTTTCAACTTCCTCCAAGACACGTCTTACCACCTGTAGACCAAGGGGGGGGGGTTGAATTTGTGAGTCCACGTTAGGCCAAGACTGAAGAAAGAGTTCCCTATAAATTTGATGCATCCATCCCACTTCATCAATCCCATAACTTCCTTCCAGTTTAGGGATAAAAACTTACAAAAGGGGGAGCTTGTAATTTTCAAGGGAGCATAAAATAGCAACCAATTTACCTTTCCAATCCAGCCCAAGCCACCTGCCTTTGTACTGGACATTGGACTCTTCAATTTACCTTTCCAATCCAGCCCAAGCCACCTGCCTTTGTAATGGACATTGGACTCTTCAATTACCTCTCTAACCATCCTGGTCCAGATCTCCCTCTTGCTAGAGACATTTAGGTAGATTGGTTACTACCCTTTCTTTGGCATGTGTAGGCAAATGCAGGATCCCAAGACCTCCCACCTTCTTGGGAAATCTTACTTTATCCTAAGCCAACCAAGCTAGGGCCTTTCTGTCATTACTGACTGGAGCTATAATCCTCTTCTAGTGGCATTTTCTAAAATCTAACACAGGGGCAAAGAAACATAATGTAAGCATTTAATATGGTAATAGAGATGATCACCCTATCATAAAATGGAACCCTAATCCCCTCCCATCTCTTCATCTTATCAAGAAACCTTTCAATTTCCCAATCAGTCAGCTCTTTGTTTGACATCCTTACGCCAAAAGGAACCCCCAGATGTCTAATAATCTGCCCCTTCTTTATAACCTCACACCCCCATCTCCCCAAATCAAAATCATATCCCTTAGTTGAACTAATAATCCTAGATTTGTGAATGTTGCATCTAGATATAGAGGCATTAGCAAACACTTAGACTATCTGTAAGACATTTCTTAGATTATCATTATCAGCCTTTAATTAAACTAATAATCCTAGATTTGTGAATGTTGCATCTAGATCTAAAGGCATCAGCCAAACACTTAGACTATCTGTAAGACGTTTCTTAGATTATCATTGTCAGCCTTCAGAAATAACAATGAATCATCAACAAAGCATTGAATCACCAGTTGCTCCCCACCCTTCAACCTTAACCCGGTTACCATCCCTCTTTCACAAGCGTCTTCTAGATCCATAATCAAGGGATGAGACGCAATGACAAATAGAAAAGGGGCCAAAGGACATCCCTGCCTCACTAATATTTTGATTTCAAATCCCCCAACAAGTCTTCCATTCAGCAATAGCTTGGACTGACCTCCAGTAAGAGTGTATATGCAAGTAGCCATCCTATTGCCAAATCCCATCTTTTCCATCACCATGGCCATAAAAGACTAGAAGACTCTATCATAAGCTTTTTGCAGATCGAGCTGAAAGATAACACGGTTCTGATTAGTTCTCTGGGCCACTTCTCTACCCAACATGGCAGCAAAGCTGTTGTCATAGATAGATCTTTATTTAATAAACCCATATTGTTTTCTAGAAATCACCTCCTACAAGACAGGGTATCTCCTCATAGCAATGACCTTTGCTAATACCTTATAAACTATAGTAAGCAAGGTAATAGTTCTCTAATGGTTAAACTTGTGACATACAACTTGTTTAGGGAATAATTTCACTACTCCTTCCTTCAAATCATTATCTAGCCTTCCTATGTGGCAAAAGCATTCTTACATGTACTCCAGACCAAGTCCTTGATAGAGGGCCAAAATGCAATGAAGAACTCCATAGATAAACCATCCCACCCATGAGACTTCTCCTTCCCAAGTTTCTGTAAGGCCAACCAACATTCATCCATTTCCACTTCTCTTTCCTATCAACTAGCTCTATTAGCCTCCACATTCTTACTAGCCATGCCTAACAACTTACTCTCCACCTGAAATCTCCTTTGGGAATAATCCTCCCTTAGGTTCAATGTGGACCCAAGGAATTGCACCCATTTTAGGGAAATCTGATCTATACCCCCCCACCTTTTGGCCTCTCTCATCCCTAACCTATCCTAACACTTCCATACTCCCCTTGTCCTTAGCTAAGCTAAATAGATATCTATTTAGCTAAGCTAAATAGATATCTATATGGCTTTCTCCTATTATTAAAATATTTTCGCACATGGATCCTTTTTCTCTCTCCCTAGCCAACTTATCATCCTCTCCCTTCAAATAAGCATGGCACTCAATGTATTAACTAATCTCTATCTGAGAGAGACCTCCAATCAGTCTTTTATTATGTAAGTACTCCAATTGCTTACTCCAAATCCTCCTCTCTTGTCTCTTCTCCTCAGCCCTTGATTTGGTAACGCTCCTGATAATACCTTGTATCTCATTATCAAAGCTTCTCCAAGATCCATCCCTACACCCTTTGCTTCTCAATCTTCTAATAGCCTCTTTAGTGAGGAGGTAAACAATTCATCTCTAAGTTAAAGATTATTCACTCTCAGTTTCCTTGTAGGAAGATGTCTAAGCTCCCAATTCCTATCCATGACCCAACTTACCTCTAAGACTTTCACACTTCCTTCTCTCTTGACCCATTAATATCGTGCTCCCTCCACATCTATCAAGATGTTTCTCTACCATATTAAAGTCCCCCATGATGATGCAAGGGAATTGGATGTCTAGATTAGAAATCCATTCCCACATCTCCCCTCTAACCTTATAGTTATGAGCTCCATATAGGTTAACTACCCACACCCTCTCCTCATCTACTTGGATTTCTACTACAAGTATTCTCCCATTGGGATGGTTACCTACAATCCTAGGTTTTAAGTCCTTCACAATAGTCAAAACACCATTGTATCCTAAGTTCACCCCCCCATACAAAACCACCCAATCCAAAAACCTATCTTTTCTCCAACATTTCAAACCAAATAGATTTTGTTCTTGAATTGTCATCACTGACATCCCCCACTCATTGACTAACCCCCAGAAGACTGAGTTCTTCTTGTCCTTCAATCTCTTCACATTCTAGGTACATCCCTTCATTTCATATTTCTTATTCATTCCAAAGCCGTCTCATTGGCACCATATCCACCTCCACCTCCCCTTCAACAGCTGTAACATCTTCCTAACCCCCAGACCTTTGCTGGATATCCCTCCACGTGGTCTCCACCTGCCAATTGAATCTTCCCATGGAGGATATTTCACTATCATCTACTAATGGACTGAAGGGATTAGAGTAAAGGGAAGGTCCCAACCCATCCAAGAATATGCTACCCACCACTAGACCCTTCCCTGCAGTTCTACTTTGGTTTCTTATTTCTTTCTCTTTGATTTGTCTAAGGCTACCACTCCCCTTTGCTCTATCCCTTACCTTAGTCCATCCCTGCTCCATAGACCCCCCTTCCTCCGCTAATAGTTTTCCCCTTTCCTTCCCTTCTTTAACAACATACTTATCACTAATCTTGGATTTACTCCCCCTGCTTAGTTCATCATCCTTTTTCTCCTCCCACCCCGACTGTGCGTTCTTAGCAATGCCACAATTTCTAAATATGTGACCGAAACTGTCGCAACTAAAGCAAGCGCTAAGGAAAACACTTTAGTTTCAATTCTATCTTCCCCAACTCCCCTAGCTCCACTTCCAATATTTTTGGTTTCTCCAATGGGTATTCTAGGTAATAGACTCTGTTTGATTGTCATCCCATGTCCTCATCCTTTGGGACAAATAGACACGGTCCTAATTCTCTTGCTAAATCCCCCAGTGCTGGTCTTAGCTAGGGTGGGAGCCCCAAGATTTCAACCCATACTGAACATGCCTTGTGAAGATTTCTGTTTACATCAAAAGCCGGGTCAAAAGGCATAGAGTGCACAATATTTTGCCCCATGAAACATAGAGCTCTTGTGAGTAGATCAACGACAGTTTGTCCTTTCAAGAACATGACATTAAAGAAGCTTGTCCTCCCTAGATAGAACACTTGCAAAACCACCTTCTCATGAAATACCTCATCCTGTTTACATCAAAAGCCGGGTCAAAAGGCATAGAGTGCACAATATTTTGCCCCATGAAACATAGAGCTCTTGTGAGTAGATCAACGACAGTTTGTCCTTTCAAGAACATGACATTAAAGAAGCTTGTCCTCCCTAGATAGAACACTTGCAAAACCACCTTCTCATGAAATACCTCATCCTGCAACAACCACTTCCCTAGTTCCACCTTGCTCGGAGGACTCCCCAGGCAAAATAGAATAGCACTACACATAGAAAACAATCCAATCTATCTCCTCACTAGCTCAGGGGAAATACTAGTACATACGTTCCCTTGCTTAGGTTTTTTCCTTTCTGAGCTTGCACGTTTAGTCTTGCAGAGATCCAATCAGGATGCACCTTCTTTACCTCTATTTCCCCTTGTTCTTCTTCATGGCTCCTCTTCATTTCCTCATCTGGCCTCTAAGTCCCCCCAACCTCCATCACCGACCTCATCGAACTGCTCCCAGATTCCTGCCATCTTTTGGTTCTCATTGCCTTGCCCACCTGCATGTGTGAGAAGCACGTCGGCCACCCTCCTTTGTAGTACCAATGCATGTAATCACACGCACCACATTTCATCTTCTATCGACACTTGATGGTTTGCTTAAATTTTATTTGATAATAATATTAATCATAATTATAGAGATAGAAATATTAAGAAATTATTACAATTCACAATATGTTGATGTAAAAAGGAAAATAAGAACTAAGCAACTAACTATGACTAAATCAAAGCCTATGCACCTTTCTAAGAGGTACTTCTTTTTATATTAATAGTGACCTAACAAGTTTTATGAATGGATACAAACTCACAATAGCTAAACTTCTTGTCTCTAATGTAATTAACCAATCCAGTCTTTCATGAAAATTAATGGATTATCACGATAGGGGGATTTTTTCTGGTGAGCATTATCTAGTGAGTGCTTTTTTGCAATCGAACGAGCGGATCCCAAAAAGATTCCCTCCCCCTCCACAAAGAGTGGGAGAGAGAGACATGAAATAATTATTTGAGAGGGAGAGAGCGAGAGAGAGCAAGAGGGAGTGAGAGAGAAAAACATGACATGTGTCAAAGACCATGACTTTGGTCTTGCTAGGGTTGTGGTAAGGTCTCTCTCCCTCTACAAAACCTCTCCAATGCATCCAACTGTCTTCGTAAACCCTTGGATGAATCTGAGATCAAGATAATGTCATTTGCATACGATAATGTAGGTGCGAGTGGTGAGCTTTGCCTTCTTCAAAGCTGTCCACAAGGCCTCTATGTCATCAAAGAGTGGGCAAAGAGTGTAGGAGAGAGTGGGAAATCCAATAGTATTGCATATGTCTCTAGAGACTCCACCTGGTGCACGAACTTGGCCACTCTCAGTGCCTCATATAGGGTCATTGCACCCCAAATCGTGTCATGTCGTCACAAGGTGAAACCTAGAGGGGGGTTGTGTTGGTGATTGGTGTGCTGCGTTCTTTTGGTGGCTACAATTTCTTCATCAAGTGCCTCTTCTCCATCAGCATTTTTCTTCTTAACGGTGCTCCTACTCTTGCATCAATGGCAAGGTGTCTAGGTGTAAGCCTGCTTGGCTGCATTTGTGCTTCTTCAAGCATTTTCTACAGTGGCTAGTGGTGTTTGGTCTATTCGTTTGTAGCAAAGACAGCAGTGGAGGGTGGCATCTTTGCATGTGGTGCGGCCCAACAAGTGGCTTCAACGAATCCTCTTCTTCTCCAGCTTCCCTCCCATTATAGAGGATGCTTTTCGGTGCGTTTTGGTGGATTGTTTAGTACTGCCTAGCCCTTTTTTTTCTCAATTCTGAGAGGGGACTAATTAATCTACATTTCTTGTTCCATTAGAGAAGTGTTGTGGAGAAGTGATGGAGATTGGTGGTGGAGTGCTAAGATCATCGATGCCACAAAGGCTTTGCTATTGCAGTGGATATGGGTCCCCTCCTGGAGGAGGAATCTATCCTTTTTTCTCAGGGGAAGGTAAGGTTCCCTCCTAGTGGAAAGGATCAATCACTTACTACAGTGAAAAAGATAGGATGGAGTCAATGCTACTCTTGTGGAAAGAAAGGACTTCAAAGGTAAAGCCAAGGCCAAGGCCAAGTTTTCAAAGAAGGGTAATGATCATATACAAGATGATGACTTTGATAGTTTCAATGATACTTCTAGTGCCCCTAAGGCTATAATAACAACCAAGGAAGACCTGGATGGCCAATTTTTATTATTATACAAATAGTTTTTCCCTGTGTGCTTCCAACCGGGCGCGGGAGAGGGGGTTTTCACTAAGCCCGACTTCTGGTGCATAGGACCAGTGGGTTGGAGTTCCAAGCAAGTAAAATATTTGGCAAGACAAGTTCATTTTTGGTAGTAGCTGGAGCTATGGCTTGGATGTGTTCCAGGTCTATTTCTTGGTGTACCATAGATTATGGACTAGATGAGTTCCAAAGTTCATTGTTCGAGGTCTTTTTTGGCCGTGATGTGTTCACAATTCACTGTTTGGGGGATTATGGGTGTGCTTTATCGACAACTCATGGATTTCACTGCACATTAGTGTGGGAATTCGGAGCTAAGCAAATTTCTTTGTTGTTCAGGGTGGCATTTTGTCTTTTAGGAGATAGGTTGGCAAGTGCAACTTTTGAGGTGTATTCGGTATCTCTAGTGCTGGAGTGTTTATGGTGCATCTTCATCAGCTTTTCTTCTTTTGACATTTTCACACTATGAGCTGCAGAGAGGGTGTTATAATTTTGTGCATCTCATTGTATGAGAGCTAGGCCTTGTATTAAGTTGGGCATTTATCTTTGTGCCATATATAGATTTATGCTAGTCATGGGGTAATATATGCCAGCTGGCCACCTTCATGTGGTGCCAGTTGGCCAGCTTCGTGGGCCTCCTTTATAAAGGCCTCCTCTCATCACACTTGTATCCATTCTCAAGTACACATTGTAGTGCCCATCTATTGGCTATTACCATTGTTAGTCTTTTGCTAATCAATCGAGGTGATCTTGTCTGCACAACAATCCCTCTCTCCCTCCTTCTCTCTCTCTCTCTCTCTCTCTCTCTCTCTCTCTCTCTCTCTCTCTCTCTCTCTCTCTTCCTTTGTCTATGCTTCTGCGTGTGCACACTCTAACAGTAGCAACTATAGTTCATATCATGAATAGAATGCCCATTTGCAATAGTTTATAGCATTACACCAAATTTGGCACACTTGAAAGTGTTTGGGTGCATTGCTTATGTACATGTACCAGATGAGGTAAGAAGTAAGTTGGATCCTAAGGCAAAAAAAATGTATATTCATTGGTTATTCCCTTCAGCATAAAAGCTATAAATGTTATAACCCCACTATATGGGAGATGAGTAACTCAGGAAGATAAGCATACTCGCATCTCCCACTATATGGGAGATGCGAGTATGCAGAGATGAGTAACTCAGGAAGGGTTCTATAAATGTTGAAGCAAAGAATCAAATGGATGTCTTAAATGATGAGTAGCAATCATAGGCCCTTAGTGGACCAGGAGAGTTCTCTAGAAGCAATGGACTTATTGTGTGAGATCTTGATCAAACAGGTTAAGGTATAATTTTAGGCATTTTGATGTGTCATGTGGTGGTACTACAAGTGCTAAAAATTTGGTAGGTTCACAGGTATCATGCAAGGGAAAAGAAAAGGTGGATCAACCTTTTGCATGATGTTTCAGTAGGTCTCCTTTGTTGGTGGAGATAGTGGCTTAGAACAAAGCCTTGATGAGGATTTTAGGATCTCATCTATTGTTGTACATGGTGTACAAAGAGCCAAAGTAGTGTTGAGAACATCTGTAGAGTGATCCAAGTGTACGTAGGTCTACTATTGTTAGATATATGTTTAGATATGATGGATATAGAGCACATCATTATGCATATATGGTCAAATCTATATAAGAGGTAGATCCAACATTTTTGGGAGCCACTTGGATATAAAAATTGGGAAGACACCATGGATGAAGATATGGTTGCATTAGATGCTAATGAGACATGGGAATTGGTGCCTTTGCCTGATAAAAAGAAGGCAATTGTATATAAGTGGGTCTACAAAGTGAAGCATAGTTTAGATGGTTTTGCTAGCAAGTACGAGGCAAGATACATCAGATGGATGTAAAAAATGAATTTTTGCTTGGTAACCTACATGAGAAAGTTGTGCTAGTGGTCGCATCAATATTAATGGCTTGATTGTCATCAACATTGGATTTCAGATATCCAATGTTGATTTCTTACTTTGTGAGAAAGACTAACATGGGGATTGTGCTAGTGGTCATCAATATTGATTGTCATCAACATTGGATTTCAGATATCCAATGCTAATTTCTTACTTTATGTGAGAAAGATTAACATAGGGATTGTGCTAGTGGTTATCTATGTTGATGACTTAATTATTATCTATGTTGATGACTTAATTATTATCTATGTTAGTAACTTGAGTGTTATAGGTGGTAGTGATGATGACATTCATGAGCTAAAGAGGCAATATGCTACAAACATACTATCCGAGTATGGGATGATAATTTGTAAGCCAATCTGATGCAGAACACAAGGTTATGTGTGGATATAGGTGATTTGATGGATGACCCTACTATATATAGGTGTATAGTTGTTGGTAGTTTGATTTACATGACTGTCACCCAAGCTAGATTTGAGCTATTCAATTAAAGTGGTGAGTCAATTTATGTGATCCCAAGGAAGCCATATTTATATGTGGCAAGGAGGATACTCATTTATATAAAGTCCACAATACATGATGGACTTCTCTATGAGGCTAAGATATATGTACATCTACATGGTTACATAGATGTAGATTGAGCTGGTAGTGTCTTAGATAGGAGATCTAATAGCGGCTATAGGAGTGTTGCTATTAGTTTGGTTTATGTCAGGACCAAATAGGATCAAGTGGCTAACATCTTCATGAAGACATTAGGTACAGAGAAGCTTTGTAGGTTTAGAAAAGCTTACTTAGACTGCAGCGTATAGAGTTGTGACTATTGAGATATCAAGCTTAACTAGTGTGGATGATATACAAGTATGACACCTCCACACTTATGCCACTGGCATGGTTAGTGAGATTTATAGTTAATATGACAACAATGGTTTACAAGATTGATAGCCACTTTGGTTTACAAGATTGATAGCCACTTTGGTTTACTAGATTTATGGCATAATTATAATGTTGGTTCATATAGTCAGTTTCACACTATGGGCCTTGTATGTTTTAGTAGTAAATTCTTTTCCATGTAGTATGTACTTTTATCTTTATGTTATGGAGAAGTGGAGAAGATAGTGGAAAATCTAGCCATCCATCTCTCACTTGTGTGTTTGTCTATTTACAGTCGCACCAACAAGACCTCAAGTCTGTGTATAGTATGGATTAGTTCTTTGCAGGGAAGGGTCTATGCTAACCTATAATGGTATCATCATAATCTTGAAAAGACAAGAGGTGTGATAGGTCCCATGGGATGTCCTCTAGTGGCCCTTTCTTCCTCTTACCCATTGAGGTGTGATTCTATGATAAGGAGTTGGTAGGACCTCACCCTTTTCCAGCGGCTTCTAGGATTGTTGCCATTGTGGTGGTGGCTCATCAAAGGGTTTGTTTGTTGACATCCGAGAACTTAGCATCTAGGGGCCCTTCACCTTGTTCCTAGCAGTTCTTTGGGTGTGTATGCATTCTTCTCAAATACAATCTAGGGTGGATATATTCCTCCTGAAACATTCTTGACTTGAATTGCCCACTGGCCTTAAAATATATTCACTACTAACTCAAGCATCCCTAGATACTTTGATTTTGGTTATGAGTATTTCTAAATACATAAATCCATGCATTCAATTTTATCGAAGATACATGTAAGGATTAGATCGATAGAAGAGGATTTGGGCTAGTGTATATGATGTGTGGGCACCCAACCCTCTTGTATATTTAAATATGTGTTCTCTCATCAAGTTGGAGATTTCCCACTTTATTGGTTTTGTAAATTTTGCGTAGAGATTTTTCTTGTCCTCCCCCCCCCTCCTCGTTGATTTTTGTCTAAAGCACCCACTTTTATAGAAGTATCTATTCTACCTCTTTTACACCACCTCTAGTTCAATCACTCTATAAGAATACGGAGATCCATCTAAATGAAGATGTAAGGTCTTGTCTTTATTACGTCTAGCAATAAAAACCCTCATTGGAAAAATATTCCTCTAACCTCTACAAATAGCTAAAATATCCCTCCAAGCTTTTAGTTAGGAGAAATATCCTAGTTGGAAGGTTTAATGGGTTCTTTAATTATAAGAATCAATGATTAATTATTTAGTTCTCAACATGTGCATGTTTAGTTGGCTTTAAAATCCTCTTCCTAAACCTCCCTATCTCTAATTAATATTATTTCTTATCTTATTTCAAAGAGTAAATTAGAAGAGGGAGAAGAATTAATAGAAATTTGTATAAGGGCTTGATTAGGTGAATTTAATCATGTCTACTATCTAATTATCTTTACATTCATATCATTTAGGAGTTAATTATGGAGGTAAGGGGAAAAAGATGATAAATTGAAATATTCATATATTTAAAGATCTTTCTAATCAAGCAAAAAAATGGACGTTTGCCAACTCTTCTTGAGTAGGGACAAGTGAGGGTCGTCACTTTGGTTCTTATAATAAAGGGAAAGAACCTTTGAGAATGCCTCTTTTAGGAGCTCTCAAGGAAGTCTTGGCCTAAAATCTCTTAAAAGTCAAGAAGAACTTAATGGAACTATGCAAAATCAAGTAACAAAAATTGACTATTACGTGGTTGTGATATGTGATTATGAAATTGATTATAGACACACTCTTCAATTGTTCCAATGCACTTGAAATTTAAGATGCCAATTTTTTCTGAGGTGAAATAATAAAGAAAACTCATATTCTATCAAGGCATATTTTTTCCAATTTGGTCAATTTGCAAAAAAGTACTTGGGCAATTCAAGGTTGAAATAACCCCTAGCATTAGTGCAGTAATAATGAAGGATTTTAAGAGTCCCTAGGTGATGGGTTCAAACCTCCTGTGTGCAAGCAACGGCATGTAGTATGTGTCTAGTCAAGCCAAAAAAGGGTTAAAACAACCCCAAAGAAAATGCAAAAGAAAATTGGAAGAATTAATAAATTGTTAGTGAGGAATCAACTAGTTAAATATTGCATAAATATAAAAATTGTTAAACGAAGGAAAAACACAACATTTCTACGATATACATTGCGTGAAACAAGGATAAATTGACCAAAATATAGCCAACTCAAGAATATGTAGAGGTTATTTAGCCTATATAGCTATAAACTAACTGTCAAATCAAACACATGAGCATATGGTGTAAAATCCAACCTCATTAGAGTGCCTCCGAACGATATGAGCTTCATCGTCCAACAATCCCTTTTCAACCCGATAGCCGCGCTTATCATCAGGAATCATGTGCTCATCTGGAATTGTTGAATGGCCGGCCGCCGGTGGAGTCCGTGGAGCGCCTATCCGTTCACCTCTCTTTGGAGTTTTGGATGGCCCTGCACCCTTCCCCTTGGGGGTTTGCTGCATGCATCTTCCTTTGCCACGCGTAGCAGAAAGGATGCTTTTCCACGCTTGGTAGAGCATGGCGTTTTCACAACTGACGTGGGGGCCATTACTTGTTTTCTGGTGTCTTCGGGGTGGAACACACGGAACACACACAGGAGAGGGGTAGATACAAGGCACTAAATGAACCACAGGAGGGGAGGGACGATTTCGAATTCTGTTGGAGCAAAGGGGACGGGCGCCAAATGAACCAAAGGAGGAGAGGGACGATTTTGAATCTGGCAGCACAATTTGAAATCTGTGTGAGCATGCAAAAGCATGCGAAGGGACCCTCACGCAGTCGTCAACCCCGAAATACCTAATTTTTCCTTTGCATGCGGATAAAAATAGCGCCCACGTCTAGGCTCCGGCGACGACGGGCTATGGTTGACCGGCTCAGCGGGCCTACGTGCCACGGGGGTGCCACATACACAGGCACCTTGAAATCTACCTAGAGCTGTAAGCTACTAGATTGTAGGTTCTCTAAGTGTGGTGCCCCCATTGGAGAGAGAGAGAGAGAGAGAGAGAGAGAGAGACCCCCGAGTGACCACTTTGCCACAACCCCCCCTATCGAAGCAACTACGTCAACACACCTCCCTCTCTCAAAGCAAGATACATAACAAGGGCCTCCCCCTCAACGTTTATGGCTTTTGAGCTATGTAAGTTAATAGTAATGCATAATACATATGCAAGTTTAAATTGTTAATAGTAAAGCTTATGTGCTTTTATATATGCATGTGCAGTGTTTTTAATGAAGCAGTTGAGTTTTTTTAATTATAGGTATTGAGTAGGTAATATCCTACTAGGTATGGTGGAAGATGGCTCTAGGAATATTGCACGTAGGCTCAGAAGACCCAAAAGTGATCCAACTAAAAGAGACGTTGGATAGTTTTTGGTTGAGACAACCACGACTAGATTTCAGCTAAGATGTAGATAGGGATGATGCTAATGGAGACACACATGTTTGCAATGCAAAATGAGGCTACTAATAAGAAGAAGGATAGTGAGCGGTCCTTCTTGGCACATTGGAATCAAAGTCGGTGGCTTGTCGTGCTCAATGGATCGCTGTCCTGTTCGATGGATCTGTCTCCGTCTCTCTCTCTCTCTCAGGCGCACCGTTACAAATAGAATAAAAAAAGTGTCATTTTTAATATTCACAAACCCCACGTGTCAATGGTCAACATCACACTTGTCCGTTATTTACTACACACATGGGCTCGTATAAAGCTATTTAATCCTCACGCTACTACCAACGGTTCTCATTTTTTAGAGAGAGAGAGAGAGAGAGAGAGAGAGAGAGAGAGAGAGAGAGAGAGAGAGAGAGCATCTAGTCTTTTCAGGAACCCGAGGGAGAGAGAGAGAGAGAGAGAGAGAGCGACAGACAGAGAGAGAATCCAGAATCCACTCCCATGTAAGCAGACAGCAATGGCAATAGGTAAGGTCGCTTGCTCCTCTCTCTCTCTCTCTCTCTATCTCTCTCTCTCTCTCTCTCTCTCTCTCTCTCACACACACACACACACACACACACACACACACACACACTCACACACACAGACACACAGACATGCATGCACAGACAGACACAATTTTTCACACATCCACACACCCAAATACACAGACACACAGACATGCATGCATAGACAGACACAATCTTTCAAACACACAAACAAGGAGAAACACATACAACACAGACACACACACACAAACAAGGAGAAACTCATACAACACAGACATACACATCCAGTACTGCTATATATATATATATATATATATTTACAGTTTGGCGTGATATGGTGCTTGCATGTCTAACGCAAGTTTATCACCACCAAACCACACTAACTATGATAGATGCCTTGCTTGTGTGCAGTCTAACACACACACACACACACACACACACACACACACACACACACACACACACACATACATACACACAGAGGTAGAGAGAGAGAGAGAGAAGAGAGAGAGAGAGAGAGAGAGAGAGAGAGAGAGAGAGAGAGAGAGTGAGGTTTGTGCAGTTTGGCACGATATGGCTCTTGTAAGGGTAATGGAGGTGCTTTATCACACAAAATTGCACAAATATAAACAGAGGGTTCTTTCCTTTTCTAATTCCTACTAATGTCTTACTGATTAGAACAAAGAAAGCTTAAGTGGGGAGCCACGGCGTCGGATCCTGAATTTAGGGCTACAGGGAGGAGCGATGCACGGATGAAGTCTGAAAAGTTATTGATGACCACAAAGAAAAGATCTATTGACTTCACTACTAACGACCCTGCAGAGGTTATGGCACAGATAGAGGAGCCACAGCTTGTGAGAGGACAAACAGAGGAAAAAGGATTTCCAACTATGGAGCCGAGAGAATCAAGTTCCCCCCTTTACTTTGTAAAGAATCTTAGTGATGAGGAACCCCATTCAAAAGACTAGGATATGGAGGCAGATGAACAAGAGAAAGTAGGTGTTCTCAGTCTGGTGTCCCTTTCTAAACGACCTGCTCGCCAGAGGCTCTCTATTAAGAGGGATTTTGATTTCTCAACGGAGGCTAAGGAGGAGAAAGGGCCAACCTGCTGACACAGAGATGCCGAAGAAAAAGAAACAGAAGAAGAAGGAGCAAGTTCTTAGCACTGACATGAAGGACAAGAAGGAGGAAAATTTTGAGAGCAATGATCTTGCCTTAATTGATGAGAAACTTTTCGAGTTTGTTTGTAATGCGGGAGCTGTTGATGACTTTCACATTATTGCTGAGATGTTTAACAAGCTTTTGCCAGTAGAGTCAATTTTGGAGACCAGCATACAGAGTACCTGTCAAAACACAGGGACGGTTTTGAAAAATTAGTATCCAATGAAAGGCTGTTGCTAAGTAATTAGGCTTATGTGCACTTGCTGGATTGTGCATAAAGCAAGAAGGCAAACAGTTTTCTATACAAGAAGTAGTATCTTTCTTCAAGCCTACTTGCTGTACCTTGCACTACTTAAGTTGCTGCGCAAGCTGTTGTATGAACCATTTGGATTCCTCTGCTACTTAAATTGCCTCTATAAAGAGCTTCTTGAGAGGGCTGAAGAACTGCTCTATGAAGGTACTACTCAAGATGAGATTCCCCAAGAAGATAAGTTACCTTCTAAAGAGGCACAAGTTGAGGAAGAGATATAGGATACAGTTAGTATAGGAGGAAGAGGAGGGGAAGTCTATGGATATTGTTGCTCTTAAGACATGCACAATACAGAGACCTCTGGTAATCTCTTTAAAGTGGACCAGTGTGGTCTAATATTACCAGTGCTGCCAGAATTCGTTGTGGATAACAAACGTTATGTACTCTTATCTGACATTCAGAATATTTTCAGTCGTATAGGGAAGATTTTTCTCTATGTGCTATTGCCAATTTTGAGGAAGAGGGCAGTGGTTTTGTCTCAAAAGATGAGAGTGATGACTTAGCATTAGAGGAAAGTTACAATAGTAATAGCATTAGAGGAAAGTTACAATAGTAAAGAGTGTCTCAGTGTATGTTTGGGCAAAGCACAGAAGTTCAAAGATGATGGACTTTGTGCCAAGACGATAAAACCTTCATGGAGCTTCAAGCCAAATATGACTACTATGATAAGTTGAATGACCACAAAGGAATGGATGAACAGAGTAGGAGAAGATAGTAAAAGTTCTATTAACCTTTGGCAAGACCAACTGTTCGTTGACAGATGAGACTCAAGTTCTCTCTCTCTCTCTCTCTCTCTCTCTCTCTCTCTCTCTCTCTCTCTCTCTCTTTGTGTTTGCCTGTATTATGTGTGTGTGTGAATGTGATATGTAGATTTATGTTTCCTTAATTATTTTATTTTGCAGAGTACATTTGAAGTCAATGATGAATTCTTGCAGTGGCATAAAAGGGAATACTGTGGCCGAGACACAGCTCTCTCTCACTACCTCCGAAATTGTCTGAGGCAAAGATGATAATCTACCACAATGCCATGATCCAAGAAGGGAGAGTTGCAAATTTTTTATTCAAGACATTGTCCTTGTTCCTAGGTGGAATAATTATTCCTAAAAGTTATGAGAATATTATTTTGATAGAGAAGTCTACTGCCTTAGAAATTTTTGGATGCTACCCTAGTTATGTGCCAGCAAAACCGAAGGCATTACTTTCATACATATGCTGCAGTAGCATTGTCTCTAGGAATAGAGAACCCAGAGGAACTAGAAGAGTATGGCAAACACCATTTGCTAAGGTATAAATGAAAGCCAGAACCACAAGAATTGCAAGTCATTGGAATGGAAAGATACATTGTAAAAGACTTATGTGTTACATTTATCTGTCCAATGATGATCAACAAAAATCTTTTGTTCTCTCCATTTGTTTTGTGCTTGTATGGCATCTGAGTTTTTAAATGCTTCGGAATGCTTCAATCTCTTCGTTTCCATATGTATGAGTGTCTGCATTAGTTTGGATGACCTCAAGGTTTCTTTTTTGTGTAGTTGTTGTAGTATCCTTCTATAGAACCATTGGAACACTTCTTGTAGGCTGTTTGCCTTACTTTTTCCACCACCATGTTGTGTGTGCCTAAAATATGCATTTCGAGCCATATAGTGTGATTTCTCGAGCCCTTGTGTGTTCCAAATTCTAGGATCTCCGTACTTGTTGATAAAGTAAGGCATGTGGTAGTAGAGAATATGCTGCATAAGAAAACATACAATGTAAGTTAGTATCGAGGGCTAGGAAACAACAGTAAGCTAGAAACATACCATGTAGTGTGTAATGTTGGTATCAGTCCAAGTAGCTCTGAATGCTTTTTTGAACGCTTGTAAGTTGTCTTGAAAGCTCTTTTTGTTTTGCTGGGAGTAGTTGACTTTATCACACATTTGGAACAGAGTTTCAATTGAATGTTAAACATCTGCTTTGACATTCCTTAAGGCACCTTCATGGTCTTTCATTGCATTATGAAGCTTTTTCCACTGTTGATATTCGATTCTGCTTGTATAGGTTGTTGTATATTGCTTTCCTAACTTTGTAGGTTTGTGTTGCTAATTATTCATTAGCTTGGAAAGAAATCTTCTTGCCTTAACACCTCCAATAAAGAGCTTCATTGGAACTTCCTTTTCATTTGATGACTTTTTAGTGTCCTTTTAGAATCTTGACATTACCTCCATGTAGTCCAATTTTTGATAGCACCTTCTTCAATGCATGGATGGCTTCTTTCCTCTCTGCTACATTCTTGATCTTCCAAGCAAAGCCAATGTGGAGATATACCAGTTTCTCAATGATACGACACAAAGCATGAAGCGTGCATATATGCACATTGGAAAGAGGAATCTCAAACACTGGTTTAAAGTTCCCATCCAAAATTTGTCTATTCGGTGGTCGTCTCCACCACTTAGAGTTCATCACCCTTGTGGAGTCTATGCAGCAGTAAAGGCATGGAGACTTTGCATTGGCCCCTTTGCTACAATTAAATAAGCACTTGAGAGTCTTCAATTCACTCGCAAGATGCCATTGGACTTGAAAGTCCCCCCTTTTCTCTACATGGAGCATCCTGGTTGTATTCATCTGTTCTTTGATGAGACTAGGGATATGTGTCTAATGAAATACCCAAAAACAAGGATTCATGGTCCTCTTTCTTGACCTCAAATGAACCTAGCCACCAGATGTTCATCTCAGACTGCACACTAAAATACTTTGGATCATCCCTACTACAATTACAAAGAGCCCTATTCATAAGTGTTATTGTGACCCTTTCCATCTTTTTCTCCTTGATAATCTCGCACTCATCAAGCTTGATGACAAACTGAAGTACACCTCCTATCTCCTCAAATGTAATATCATAGAACTCCACCATTCTCTTTTGCAAGAGCTCCAAGTCCATGAATATATTATTGTGTTCATTGTAGAATATGTTGCCACCTTCTCCCTTAAACTCTCCTACAATGTGGTATGAGTGACCAACATAGTGAAGTTGTTTTGTATTTAATTCCTCCCTATGTCTCCAAACTTTTGTAGGTGTTGGAAGTAGCTTTGCTTTAATGCCTTTGGCCTCAAGGAGTGATGACACTAACTTCTAGATGGCACTATAACCCTTACGACGACTGACTCCACTTGAATCCATGGCGGATTGAATATCCGCAAAGAGCAGCTGAAACTATATTGTTGGCTACAAATTCATCCACTATATCTCGTTGAACCACCTTGAACTTCTTCTCTTTTACATTTCTCTTGCCATTCTTGATGTCACGAATGGTTTTAGTTGCTTTGCTAGATTAAGATTGGGATTGATATTCTCTTTGTTAGGATGTATGACAACCCTACAAATATAACACTACTCTCATTACTAACATAGAGAACATGTAAATCACAAAGAAGCCTAGCAAATAAAATAATATTAACTACTAACATAAAAGACATGTGAATGGAAATGCATTGAGTGCAATCTTACCTTATGGCTTGGATTCTCTTCTTCAGGCCTCCAGAACCGAGCCTCAAGTTCTCGACGTTTTTGAGCTTTCTTTTCCGTATGCGCGGTCCAATGATTGTGTCTTTTTCTCTATATTTACAGAGGTCACTTCTTAGTCTATTGATTTGACATTCTTATTCTTCCGATCTAACTTTCTGTGTCTTGCATTCACCATACAAGCTAAGAATCTCATTTGCTAAGTGTTGTGAATAATGCCTCTCTCTTTCTTGCATGTAAGAAATTGACTTGCAATATCCTAGTAAGCCTTTCACGCCATCACCTGCAAAACGTCAGAGAGTTGTGGGATTTGAAAAGGGAGGATGTGAAGCAGTACTATGGGGGTCAATAGGATAGATGGAGCCATCACACCAAAGGTCTATGTGTTGCTTCCCCGACAACCTCATATGATCTTTGACATATCTGATGAGAGCAATAGTTGTCCACTTCTGCGTTTTTGAATGGGCGCATACGCACTATCTAGATCAATGTGCAAATGGTACTTTCTCTTAATGCTTTCATGATTAGACTCTTCACAATAGAATGAGTGTGTATATGGTTGTTCTCCATTAGAGTGTTCTAGGAATGATTAAGTATACTATATGAGGTAGAGTGAAAGAATATGTGACTGGCTGTGGTGAGAGAAGGCTTATATTTGTCTTTTAAAATTGGAGATGAAGGTTCTAATTCCCTCCGAACTATCTTCCATGCAACAATATCCTCCTGAGCTAACTTTATTCTTGCAGTTTCGAATGTATCATTTCAAAGAAGGTTCCAACGAACTTTAAGATGGCCGCCTACGAGAAAATTTACCTCTGGCTCAGAGACTACACTTTTCTGACTTTTACGTTCTCTTTATTTTAACATTTCAAGATTTTTTCTAGAGAGAGAAAATAAGAATCGATGATTTTCTTACAAGGCCCTACAAAAGACCTCCAATATGTCCTAATGGATCAACTTATGGCTCCCTTGGAAAGCATGGGCATAGTGCTTGGAAAGATGATTTGTTTTGCTTCCGATGGTGCATCTTGTGTCAATAATGGAGTGCTTGCAGCAAAAATCTGAGAAAGGGTTCCTCGCATAATTGATGTTCATTGTGTTGCCCACTGAGAAGCTTAGTAGTGCCCGATGCATGTGACCGATTTGTGGAGTTTGGATGCTTGGATAGTTATGCAAATAAAGTGCATGCATGGGTTGGAAGGTCCACAAATCGTCATAAGGATTTGAAGGAGATGTTGAAAGTATTTAGCCTTAAACCCTTGGAGATTTTGAGGATACGTAGTGTGTGATGGCTTTCAAGGGGAAAAGTCATGAAGAGGCTTATCACTATGATGCTGGCATTGTTGCATGATTTCAAAATGAATGATGTGGTTTTTTATAAAGTTGCCACTACATTCCAAGTATAATTTTTGATTCACTTTATGGTGGTCGATGTTTTATTTGAGATGAATGCACTCAACAAAAAGTTTCAAAAGGATCATGTAGATATCACAAATGTGGCCGATGCATTGGATGTTGTGATTGAGCTTTTCAAGAAGAGGTACTTGGGAGAGACATTTGGATTTGGGTCCAAGAGCCTATAGAGAGTTCTCAAGAAAGGTAAATGGAAATAATGAGTTGATGTATGCGAAAGAGGATGGTTGTGTAGAAATCCATGCTTTGCATTTTTCACCATTGTTGCCAAACTCTTACAAGTGGTAGCTCTTTGAATGATAATATCACTCTTGCTAGAGATTTTGTAAGAGAATTGATAAGTGGTATTGATGCAAGATTCAATGATTTGTCTTTATTTAATTCCACCAAAATATTTTCTCCTACAAGCTATGATAAAGATGCATCTATTCATGGGCAAACACACAATGTATACTTAGAGCGCTTATGTACAAAGTTTGGAGTGGGTGAGAATACACTCATTGATGCATTTCAATGTGAATTTGAGGTAGATCACTTTTCTCTTCAATTACAAAAAGTGAATCAAAGTTATGGATTTCATGAAGCATGGGAGCATTGCTGTGGACAAATATTATGGTTTGAGTCTTTTCCAAATCTGCGCAAGAGAAGAAGAGATGGGGGACAGTTTCCAGCTTGGTATTACAGCGGGGACAAAGACCATTCCCATGCCCAAACTTCAGAGCCTTCTCAAGGGTCCAGGTCGCTTTGTGCATGACCAGCCAGGCCAAAATGGCGTGTTTTCTTTCTTGAGCGAAGGCCCAAATAAGCTTGAAGCGGAAGGCCCATTGATGTTTGTTCCAGGCCAAGGACCATCTCTTGTTAAGCTTAAGAATCAGATTTCTTGCATGAAAAGTGTTAGGTAACTTGACAAGGTTACTGGAGCCGCCCCACCGGATGGCTTTAGAAAAGGTTATACAGTCACAAATCAGCCCCGAGGGAATGGAAACCTTAAGAGCATTACACCTTTGAATTACAAACTCAACTCCACCACGGGACAAGATGAATTTATTGCTGATTTGTTCCCTGTTTAACATGCCAGTTGAGTCACATAAGTCACCCCAAACCTTTATACCAGCTTTGAAACAAGAAAGACTGATCTGGACCTATTCATTGGAGATCGGAGACACGAGGTGCCCAAACCACACAGAGTCAGCTGCATAAGCATACCTACCTCTCTTAGTATAGGTTTGGAAACAGAAGAGCTTTTTGTATTTCATCCAAGACTCCCACATCCTACAGCACAGTTTGCTGCCTATGGGGGAGAGATAGGCCTTTGAGAACAACACTCCATTGAGAGAGAAACCCTTCCAAGATCTTTTACCTTTGAGCCAAAATTTATTAATATCCCTTTTGAGCAAGTCTCCCAAACATCATTAGACAAGATGGCTCTTTGCACCCATTTAGCTACAAGCTTCTCAGCAAGCAACCTAATGTTGATGATGCCAAGACCCCCATGCTCTTTTTCCAAGCAACAAGCCTAAAAAGCTACTTTGCTGATCCTCTTACTTTCTAGAGACCCCCCCCACAGATAATTACCCATGATACAGTTAAGGGATTGGAGTTGGGTCTTAGAGGGTCTCCAACAGGCCAGGAAGTAAACAACAGAGGGGATGATGAAGTGATTGAGGACAAAGGCTTTTGATGCCACCCCGGTGTTAATGTGACTCCATTTCTTGACCTGATTCTTGAGTTTATCAAGCACATAGTCCCACCTTTGTTTGGAAGAGATGTTAAAGCCCATGGGGATTCCTAGAAGCCTGAACACAACACCATTCGGGATAATCTTACAACCAGCGGACAGGATCGAGGGAGGGGGCACACCTTCGAACACTCTGAAGCTGGTCTTGGAGTGGTTTATTTGCGAGCCACTGGCAAGGTAGGTCATGAAGTGGGCAGCAGTCTGCACTTCATTCCGGAGCAGCACATTTGTGTCATCAGCAAAAAGCTGCAGGCATAAAGGATCAGCCCTGTTGGGGATCTCAATACCCTTGATATTATTGTTAGTTATCTCCTTGTTAACAAGCCACCCCAGAGCATCCGCAACAATAGGAAAAAGAAGAGGGGACAGGGGACAACCTTGCCTTATAGATTTCCTCAGAGGAAAGGCATCAGTGAGAGACCCATTGACAGCTACCTTGGAAGAAGCATTCCCCAGCAAGTTTGGACATACTTTATGAATTTCCTATTGAGGCCAATATCTTGAAGGGATTGGAAGAGGAAAGACCAGTCTATTCTATCATAGGCTTTATCAAAGTCTATTTTGAGGAAGATGTAGTTCTCGCCAGAGTTTTCAGCATGCTCCATACCCTCCCAAAGACTAATGATAGCATCAAGAATATACCTTCCCTTTATAAAGCCCTTTTGCTCCTTGAGGATCCACTCATCCATATAGGGGTTGATTCTGCTAGTCAGGATATGAGCAAAAACTTTGTAAAGGGACGAGAGACATGTTATGGGTCTCCAATTACCGAGATCTTCTTTCTCATCCTTTTTGTGAATCAGCTTGATAACCCCCATATTGGTCTTTTCAGCTAAACCTCCCTTCCTCATGGCTTCCCTCCAGATGTTAAGGATGTGAGGGGTCAGTTCGTCTTTGAAAACAAGAAAGAATTCATTTGGAATCCCATCTTCACCCGGAGATTTGCATTTTTTGAGATGAGAGATAGCCTCCTTGACCTCCTTTTCAGTGAAGGGGGAGTCAAACTTAAGGGCTAAAGAGGGGTTAACAACCTTTCTCCTAATGCTGGCAATTTTGGCCCTAGCAGCAGAAACTTCGTGAGAGGGAGGGAGGGCTGTGGAGAACAAGTTAAAAAAGTGGTCCTTAATAACCTGCAAGTTTTCCACATCATCTAAAGCAAGGTGACCATTGGGCTTCTTGACCATAGGAATGAGATCTCTACCTTTTTTCCTTTTAAGGAGAGCAAACATCTTAGGGTGAGGGGTATCAATTTTCCCAGCCCAAACCTCTCTGTACCACAATCTAGTGGCCTTAGCAGCCAACAACTCCTCAAGTCTGAGTTGATTCTTTAGCTCAATCAAAGAGTGGTTTACAACACAATTTTTAGACAGATAAATGTCTTGAATCTGGTTCCTGATCTGAACTCTACGATTCAGACGGATCGTAGAAACTTTCAGCTTATACTCCTTGCAGATAGAATGAACCTTGTTAACCAGACATTCCCATCCTTTGGATCGGGAAACGAACTGATTGAAGGCATCAGCAATGGAGGCTTTGATCATCTGTTGGATACACGAGAGACGGAAGAGAGAGGGGTCAAGATGGGGCCATCCAGCCCTACCTTTGGCCTGGCCTAAAGAAAGATTACAGATCAGAGGGATGTGATCTGAGATGGTTAGGGAGGAGTTAGTGGTAACTTTGGTTTTTAAGAACATATCAATCAAGCTCCCCGAGGCATAAAGTCTGTCCAATCTGGCAGCTCTGTGATAGAAGCCTTTTTTATTGTTAGACCAGGAGAATCCAGTTTTCATAGAAAGGTCAGAGAGGTCTTTCTCCACCTTTAACACATCCCATTTAACCTTTTCATAACCACTAATGGTACTGCCCAGAAGTCTACTTCTGTCCACCTGGGCCTCTACCATGTTAAAGTCACCAATGAGCAAGATGGGTCCCACAACTTGAGTGATAGACTGCCAGGTAGCAGCTCTCAAGCTGGCCAAGCAGGGGGCATACACAGAAACCAAAGTGAAGTTGAAAGGGTTGCCCATCCTAACAGCAGTCCAACAGTGGTTAACATCAGACCAGGCATCTAAAATGGCATGCTCCCACTTCATGTGGATGCCAATCGTCGCAGCCCCACCTTTCCCAGAGTGATGATTGGTAAAAAACCATCGAGCATTCCTAGAGATTTTTTGAAGGTTCATGTGCAGCTGAGGACCCTCGATTTTGAGCTCTTGAAGACTGAGAAGGTCAAATTCAAAAGTTAAGTCCCTTAACCACATATTGATGGCCACAACCCTTTCCGGGTTCGTGAGCCCCTTACAGTTGAAAGAGAGAAGGTTAATAGAATTCATTTTTTACTTGTTTTTGACGGTTTCCCCGCAGACACGAAGGTTCTTAGGACATCTTGGCTTTTTTCCTTTTTCCTCTTCATTTTCGAACCCATAAGAAGGGGAGAGAAGTCCTCCTCCTCGTGCTGTTTCATTGGTGAGAGGGACATCCTCTTCATCAAAGAAGCATCTTCTTCATCCAGTTGGGCTTTGAAAACTTCATCAATACGCTGAGTTTTGTCAATGAAATCCTCATCTGATTCCATAGGGGAATCAAGATCTTGACTAACGAAAACACGGTCCTTGTTGAGGACCCTTCCCGGGGATGGTTGATCAGCCCCTATAAGGGCTGAGCTAATAGCCTCTTTGGCCTGAAATTGCATTTCTAGACCGTCTTGCACCTCAGCTAGGAGGGGGGCATATCTATTGGCTGGGATATGCCAATTAGATTTATTGTTTTTAGCCTTGGACACATGTTTTCTCTGGGGCAGGACAAAAGCCTCCTCTTTGGCTGGGGTTTTATCATTAGTAGCTGGTTGATGGAGATCAGGGCAGTCCCTGATAAGATGCCCTTGCTTATTGCAATTAAAACACGCGTTCGGGAGGTTCTTATAGGTCAGAGTTTGCTTATAAATAATCTGGCCCTCTCTGTTTTTCAAGGGAACTTTCTCTTTGAGGGGTTTGGCGGTGTCAACCTCAATAAGCATTTGGTGAGCCCATTGAGGATTAACGACTTGAAAAGGTTTTTGTCCTAGAACCTTACCTACAGAACCCCCTATCCTCTTAGCCCATATTGAATACTTGGTTGGCATATTTGTAAATTCCACCCAGACAGGGATTTTGGTGGGTTTGGGTCCTTTGGGATCAAATGAATCATACCATCTAAAAAAGGAAAGGGGGGTGTTTCTGATTATCCACTGTCCGCTGTTGATAACAGAAGAGGCGCTTACCTGGTCTTCAAACAGGAACATATAGTAAGCATTAGGAAGATGTTGAACAAAGGCTACTTTAATTCCCTTCTGTTCCCAATTCGATTTAATCCAGAATTTCAGGGTGTCAATAGGCGGTCTCGCACCATGACAGAGACCTATCAGGGCGTGTGAAGACAGATGGTCCTGCCATGCTACCAATTCCTCATCATCGCATATTACAGCACCATCATCGTCAACATCAAAATCACCAATTTTTTCCTCAAAGGTTGGGTTCTGTGACAGATTAATCAGTGGATTATCAACAGATTTAGGAGAAGAGATGGAACAACATGACCTGATAACGCCCAAGGGCCTGACGGCAGACGAACAGCTTCCACGAAAGAAGTCGGGGGACCCGAGCGAGCATGACCAAAATGAACCCTGTGGGGGGCCGTCGAGAAGGGACCCCGGAGTTCCTTCAGCTTCACACAGGCCTCCCGGTCCGTTATGATGACGAAGGAGAGGAGTAGAAGCCTTGGGCGTGGTGAGCGAACCACCGAGGGGCCTTGATGGCACTTGATGCAAGACCAGAGACGGAAGAATAGCTCCTTCACGTGCGGAATGCAAGGATGAAGAGGCTCCAGCAAGCACAACGTCCTGCAGAGACATCTTAGCACAGCGTTCCCCCCTCTCGGGGGGAGGAGGAAGAGCGAAGGGATGTTCAGCAGGCAGGACGGAAGGGGGAGGCAGGGCAGGGGCGATGGAGGCTTAGCATGCAGAGAGGGGGCGCATGGGCGACACCTGGTCGCAAGCAGCGGCTACGCGTCGTTCATGCACGGTCCTCCGTCCTGGCTGCATGATATGCAAGGTTTCAAGCTTGAAGGCCAACCTTCACATTGGCCTTCTTGAAGAAAAACAAGGGTGGCCTTCTATTTTTAGGCCTGGCGTTGAGGAATGTGCAGGGAATTTAAATAATCTGAACAGACCCTTTGCTTCTTTCTTCTCCTATATAAGCATTCCCCCTTGAACTTTCTTTTTGTGTCTTTCCTCCCCACACAGACACACTTTCTCTCTCAATCCCCACCTGCTCTCAATCTGGTTCGTTTGTACATTTCATGTCTCACTATGTTTGCACTGTGTGTAAGTCAATGTTGGAGCAAAGGTTGCAGAAAATATGAAAGAAGTGTACCATGCATGCACGACTATGTTGAAGGGAAAAAAAAGAGTTGATCTCTCCCTGTCTCTCTCTCTCTGCGCATAATCTACTTTTCGTTTTTGTCTTTGAGTTTTGGGGGAAAGACACAGAGAGTGAGAGAGAGGGAGAGCTAAAGAGGCAGAGTGAGGGAGACACTCTGTGTGTTTTTTCACATATGCAGAGAGAGAATTTTGTTGACATTGCAGCGTGTGTGGGTAGTGCAGAAATCCCAGCGTGGTGCATGGCAAGGAATCCAAGGGAGCTTGAAATGAGGAGGAAGAGGAAATAAGAGTTGAAGGAGGGCAGGGGAGGAGTGGCGAAGTAGAGGTAGAAGAGGGGGGGGGGGGGGGGGGCGCGGTTTTTAAGGCACGAGTTCATGCGGGGGTGTGTGTTCGTGCTCTATTCTATAGCAGACGAGGATGAACAGGAAGGGTTTAGCATGGTGTTTGGAGGCAACAATGTGTCAAAGTTGCTGTGGATGCATTGGGGTAGATAGAGGGGGGGCGCACTCTGTGTTTTTTCAAAGATGTCGAGAGAGAGAGAGAGAGAGAGAGAGAGAGAGA